>NW_024058112.1:0-67431 GCF_016432855.1 Salvelinus namaycush
CACTAGTAGTGCTGTGCTCCTAGAGACAGACTGCATATTACTGTTAGCCCAGGGACTGGCACGTGCTGCTCTGTGTATTACTGTTAGCCCAGGGACTGGCACGTGCTGCTCTGTGTATTACTGTTAGCCCAGGGACTGGCACGTGCTGCTCTGTGTATTACTGTTAGCCCAGGGACTGGCACGTGCTGCTCTGTGTATTACTGTTAGCCCAGGGACTGGCACGTGCTGCTCTGTGTATTACTGTTAGCCCAGGCACGTGCTGCTCTGTGTATTACTGTTAGCCCAGGGACTGGCACGTGCTGCTCTGTGTATTACTGTTAGCCCAGGGACTGGCACGTGCTGCTCTGTGTATTACTGTTAGCCCAGGGACTGGCACGTGCTGCTCTGTGTATTACTGTTAGCCCAGGGACTGGCACGTGCTGCTCTGTGTATTACTGTTAGCCCAGGGACTGGCACGTGCTGCTCTGTGTATTACTGTTAGCCCAGGGACTGGCACGTGCTGCTCTGTGTATTACTGTTAGCCCAGGGACTGGCACGTGCTGCTCTGTGTATTACTGTTAGCCCAGGGACTGGCACGTGCTGCTCTGTGTATTACTGTTAGCCCGGGGACTGGCACGTGCTGCTCTGTGTATTACTGTTAGCCCAGGGACTGGCACGTGCTGCTCTGTGTATTACTGTTAGCCCAGGGACTGGCACGTGCTGCTCTGTGTATTACTGTTAGCCCGGGGACTGGCACGTGCTGCTCTGTGTATTACTGTTAGCCCGGGGACTGGCACGTGCTGCTCTGTGTATTACTGTTAGCCCAGGGACTGGCACGTGCTGCTCTGTGTATTACTGTTAGCCCAGGGACTGGCACGTGCTGCTCTGTGTATTACTGTTAGCCCAGGGACTGGCACGTGCTGCTCTGTGTATTACTGTTAGCCCAGGGACTGGCACGTGCTGCTCTGTGTATTACTGTTAGCCCAGGGACTGGCACGTGCTGCTCTGTGTATTACTGTTAGCCCAGGGACTGGCACGTGCTGCTCTGTGTATTACTGTTAGCCCAGGGACTGGCACGTGCTGCTCTGTGTATTATTAGCAAAGTCAGAGCCAGTAACAAGGGGCTGGGGGGGGGGGGTGGGGGGACTCGTATCACAGTAAGTATTAGCAAAGTCAGAGCCAGTAACAAGGGGTGGGGGGTGGGGGGGGGGACTCGTATCACAGTAAGTATTAGCAAAGTCAGAGCCAGTAACAAGGGGTGGGGGGTGGGGGGGGGGACTCGTATCACAGTAAGTATTAGCAAAGTCAGAGCCAGTAACAAGGGGTGGGGGGTGGGGGGGGGGACTCGTATCACAGTAAGTATTAGCAAAGTCAGAGCCAGTAACAAGGGGTGGGGGGTGGGGGGGGGGACTCGTATCACAGTAAGTATTAGCAAAGTCAGAGCCAGTAACAAGGGGTGGGGGGTGGGGGGTGGGACTCGTATCACAGTAAGTATTAGCAAAGTCAGAGCCAGTAACAAGGGGTGGGGGGTGGGACTCGTATCACAGTAAGTATTAGCAAAGTCAGAGCCAGTAACAAGGGGTGGGGGGTGGGGGGTGGGACTCGTATCACAGTAAGTATTAGCAAAGTCAGAGCCAGTAACAAGGGGCTGGGGGGGGGGGGGGGGGGGGACTCGTATCACAGTAAGTATTAGCAAAGTCAGAGCCAGTAACAAGGGGTGGGGGGTGGGGGGTGGGACTCGTATCACAGTAAGTATTAGCAAAGTCAGAGCCAGTAACAAGGGGTGGGGGTGGGGGGTGGGACTCGTATCACAGTAAGTATTAGCAAAGTCAGAGCCAGTAACAAGGGGTGGGGGGTGGGGGGGGGGGCTGGGGGACTCGTGCAGTACTTGCCTTGACAGCTGCGGAGACAGCTGCAGTAGCAGCGATACTGAGGCCCTGCTTGCCGAAGGTCACCATGGTCTCGTAGCTACGCTCCTTGGCCTGGACAATGTACTCATCTATCTCCTGGTGACAACAGCCGTTACAGAGAGACAAACAAGAGAGTCACTTTACAGAACAACAACTATAGTATGCAACAACATGTCCACCCATGACAACGCAAAAGATAAATATCTCGTCATCAACTGACAGCAGATCATGTTACGTGTAAGTCAGCTTTTTTAGTAGAAGGATTAAAAACAAATATAGGATTCATATGTATTCTTCTATTGCTTGTCGAGGCTTCATATTCAAACACATTCAATACACCGTTAACAAAGTGCTCAGTATTCAGTCGGTCTGTCTTACCCTCTCTCTTGAGGACAGTAGAGGATGGAGACACTTCCTGTAGATGAGACTAGCTCCTCTGGTGTAGGGAGACAGCAACCAGATAACAAATGCTATCTTGATCTCATAATACAGGGGGAACCTAGAGAGAGACAACACATTACATTGTTAACACAGTGTTAACACTGACCCATAACAGACCAGCTATCTCAGAGTACCTAGAGAGAGCCCAGCTATCTCAGAGTACCTAGAGAGAGCCCAGCTATCGCAGAGTACCTAGAGAGAGCCCAGCTATCTCATAATACAGGGGGAACCTAGAGAGAGACAACACATTACATTGTTAACACAGTGTTAACACTGACCCATAACAGACCAGCTATCTCAGAGTACCTAGAGAGAGCCCAGCTATCTCAGAGTACCTAGAGAGAGCCCAGCTATCTCAGAGTACCTAGAGAGAGCCCAGCTATCTCAGAGTACCTAGAGAGAGCCCAGCTATCTCAGAGTACCTAGAGAGAGCCCAGCTATCTCAGAGTACCTAGAGAGAGCCCAGCTATCTCAGAGTACCTAGAGAGAGCCCAGCTATCTCAGAGTACCTAGAGAGAGCCCAGCTATCGCAGAGTACCTAGAGAGAGCCCAGCTATCTCAGAGTACAGGGGGAACCTAGAGAGAGACCAGCTATCTCATAGTACAGGGGGAACCTAGAGAGAGACCAGCTATCTCAGAGTACAGGGGGAACCTAGAGAGAGACCAGCTATCTCAGAGTACAGGGGGAACCTAGAGAGAGACCAGCTATCTCAGAGTACAGGGGGAACCTAGAGAGAGACCAGCTATCTCAGAGTACAGGGGGAACCTAGAGAGAGACCAGCTATCTCATAGTACAGGGGGAACCTAGAGAGAGACCAGCTATCTCATAGTACAGGGGGAACCTAGAGAGAGACCAGCTATCTCATAGGAACGAGGGTCAGATTAAGGTTAGGAACGAGGGTCAGATTAAGGTTAGGAACGAGGGTCAGATTAAGGTTAGGAACGAGGGTCAGATTAAGGTTAGGGACGAGGGTCAGATTAAGGTTAGGGACGAGGGTCAGATTAAGGTTAGGGACGAGGGTCAGATTAAGGTTAGGAACGAGGGTCAGATTAAGGTTAGGAACGAGGGTCAGATTAAGGTTAGGTATCGTTTCACTGAGGTTCAGGTAAGGGTTAGGGTTAGGGAAAGGCATTGGGTTAGCGTACCGCTGTCCAACGCTATTCATTTTCTGCCAGTCAAATATACACTGCCTAAATCCTATTAACCAGCCGACATGACGCTCCTCATTAAATCTGTACAACAAATTTATAAGACTGGATCTCAATTAAATCTCATTAAGCCTGGATTTTTTTCGGCATAGCGTGATGATCAAAGACAACACGGAAAACTAAATGGGATTGGCTTGTTTGTTTGGCTAAACACATTCAAGGTCAATCAACTAAATGAAGAATTAGCATAAAGTCAATGCCTCTGTCTCCCCAGGCTACAGTGAGGTCTGTGATGGTCTCCACTACAGTGAGGTCTGTATTCAGTCTCCCCAGGCTACAGTGAGGTCTGTATTCAGTCTCCCCAGGCTACAGTGAGGTCTGTGATGGTCTCCCCAGGCTACAGTGAGGTCTGTATTCAGTCTCCCCAGGCTACAGTGAGGTCTGTATTCAGTCTCCCCAGGCTACAGTGAGGTCTGTATTCAGTCTCCCCAGGCTACAGTGAGGTCTGTATTCAGTCTCCCCAGGCTACAGCGAGGTCTGTATCACATCTTACCAGGCTACAGCGAGGTCTGTATCACATCTTACCAGGCTACAGTGAGGTCTGTATTCAGTCTCCCCAGGCTACAGCGAGGTCTGTATCACATCTTACCAGGCTACAGCGAGGTCTGTATTCAGTCTCCCCAGGCTACAGTGAGGTCTGTGATGGTCTCCACTACAGTGAGGTCTGTATTCAGTCTCCCCAGGCTACAGCGAGGTCTGTATCACATCTTACCAGGCTACAGCGAGGTCTGTATTCAGTCTCCCCAGGCTACAGTGAGGTCTGTGATGGTCTCCACTACAGTGAGGTCTGTATTCAGTCTCCCCAGGCTACAGCGAGGTCTGTATCACATCTTACCAGGCTACAGTGAGGTCTGTATTCAGTCTCCCCAGGCTACAGTGAGGTCTGTGATGGTCTCCACTACAGTGAGGTCTGTATTCAGTCTCCCCAGGCTACAGCGAGGTCTGTATCACATCTTACCAGGCTACAGTGAGGTCTGTATTCAGTCTCCCCAGGCTACAGTGAGGTCTGTATCAAGTCTTACCAGGCTACAGCGGGGTCTGTATTCAGTCTTACCAGGCTACAGTGAGGTCTGTGATGGTCTCCACTACAGTGAGGTCTGTATTCAGTCTTACCAGGCTACAGTGAGGTCTGTGATGGTCTCCACTACAGTGAGGTCTGTATTCAGTCTTACCAGGCTACAGTGAGGTCTGTGATGGTCTCCACTACAGTGAGGTCTGTATTCAGTCTCCCCAGGCTACAGTGAGGTCTGTATTCTGTCTTACCTGGCTACAGTGAGGTCTGTGATGGTCTCCACTACAGTGAGGTCTGTATTCAGTCTCCCCAGGCTACAGTGAGGTCTGTATTCTGTCTTACCAGGCTACAGTGAGGTCTGTATTCTGTCTCTCCAGGCTACAGTGAGGTCTGTATTCAGTCTTACCAGGCTACAACGAGGTCTGTATTCAGTCTTACCAGGCTACAGTGAGGTCTGTATTCAGTCTTACCAGGCTACAGTGAGGTCTGTGATGGTCTCCACTACGGTGTAGAGAGCAAACACAATCCAGTACATCATCCAACGGACCTGTTGGAACAGAGAGAGATGGTCAACACTATACATGTTACAGTTCACCTGTTGGAACAGAGAGAGATGGTCAACACTATACATGTTACAGTACACCTGATGGAACAGAGAGAGATGGTCAACACTATACATGTTACAGTTCACCTGTTGGAACAGAGAGAGATGGTCAACACTATACATGTTACAGTACACCTGATGGAACAGAGAGAGATGGTCAACACTTCATACATGTTACAGTACACCTGTTGGAACAGAGAGAGATGGTCAACACTATACATGTTACAGTTCACCTGTTGGAACAGAGAGAGATGGTCAACACTATACATGTTCACCTGTTGGAACAGAGAGAGATGGTCAACACTATACATGTTCACCTGTTGGAACAGAGAGAGATGGTCAACACTATACATGTTACAGTACACCTGTTGGAACAGAGAGAGATGGTCAACACTATACATGTTACAGTACACCTGTTGGAACAGAGAGAGATGGTCAACACTATACATGTTACAGTACACCTGTTGGAACAGAGAGAGATGGTCAACACTATACATGTTACAGTACACCTGTTGGAACAGAGAGAGATGGTCAACACTATACATGTTACAGTACACCTGTTGGAACAGAGAGAGATGGTCAACACTATACATGTTACAGTTCACCTGTTGGAACAGAGAGAGATGGTCAACACTATACATGTTACAGTACACCTGTTGGAACAGAGAGAGATGGTCAACACTATACATGTTACAGTACACCTGTTGGAACAGAGAGAGATGGTCAACACTATACATGTTACAGTATGCTAGACATACACCTGTTGGAACAACAGAGATAGGATATATCTCTATTATGGATAGGAATACTTTGGAACAGATTTCCTAAATTAAAATCACTTGGAGCTGATTGGCTGGTGTCTTACAGTCTTTTATGTCCATAAAGAAGCAGCATTTGGGGAACCCTCCAATAAGGCGAGAGCAGCTCAGGCCTGCAGGCTACAGGCTCCCGTCCAAAGCAAACATTCCTCCCTCTTAGACTCTGGCAGAGGAGATACCTAGCCAACAAGCCATGGGCTCTGAGAAATGACACGTCAACTTGTTCTAGCTAGATTATTCCTCATTTGTAACTAAAGCCTTGTTCACACAGCAGGCCTTCAGGCTAAAAATCAGTTTGGTACGCAGTCTCTCTCTCAAAGTTGTTGAAAATATATTTGTTATAACATGCAAGGCTCTAGCAACAGAAAATAAGTATAAAATCACTTTACATGGGCTCAGCAGTCAACTATAGGCCTATCTGTATGTGTAGTCCTAACTATAGTCCCATCTGTATGTGTAGTTGTAAGGATAGTCCCATCTGTATGTGTAGTCCCATCTGTATGTGTAGTCCTAACTATAGTCCCATTTGTATGTGTAGTCCCATCTGTATGTGTAGTCCTAACTATAGTCCCATCTGTATGTGTAGTCCCATCTGTATGTGTAGTCCTAACTATAGTCCCATCTGAATGTATAGTCCCATCTGTATGAGTAGTCCTAACTACAGTCCCATCTGTATGTGTAGTCCCATCTGTATGTGTAGTCCTAACTATAGTCCCACCTGTATGTGTAGTCCCATCTGTATGTGTAGTCCTAACTATAGTCCCATCTGTATGTGTAGTCCCATCTGTATGTGTAGTCCTAACTATAGTCCCACCTGTATGTGTAGTCCCATCTGTATGTGTAGTCCCATCTATATGTGTAGTCCCATCTGTATGTGTAGTCCTAACTATAGTCCCATCTGTATGTGTAGTCCCATCTATATGTGTAGTCCTAACTATAGTCCCATCTGTATGTGTAGTCCCATCTGTATGTGTAGTCCTAACTACAGTCCCATCTGTATGTGTAGTCCTAACTATAGTCCCATCTGTATGTGTAGTCCCATCTGTATGTGTAGTCCTAACTATAGTCCCATCTGTATGTGTAGTCCCATCTGTATGTGTAGTCCTAACTATAGTCCCATCTGTATGTGTAGTCCCACCTGTATGTGTAGTCCTAACTATAGTCCCATCTGTATGTGTAGTCCCATCTATATGTGTAGTCCTAACTATAGTCCCACCTGTATGTGTAGTCCCATCTGTATATGTAGTCCCATCTGTATGTGTAGTCCCATCTGTATGTGTAGTCCTAACTATAGTCCCATCTGTATGTGTAGTCCCATCTATATGTGTAGTCCGAACTACAGTCCTAGCTGTATGTGTAGTCGTAACAATAGTCCCATCCGTATGTGTAGTCCCATCTGTATGTGTAGTCCCATCTGTATGTGTAGTCCCATCTGTATGTGTAGTCCCATCTGTATGAGTAGTCCTAACTACAGTCCCATCTGTATGTGTAGTCCCATCTGTATGTGTAGTCCTAACTATAGTCCCACCTGTATGTGTAGTCCCATCTGTATGTGTAGTCCCATCTGTATGTGTAGTCCTAGCTATATGTGTAGTTCTAACTATAGTCCCATCTGTATGTGTAGTCCCATCTGAATGTGTAGTCCTAACTATAGTCCCATCTGTATATGTAGTCCCATCTATATGTGTAGTCCCATCTGTATGTGTAGTCCTAGCTATAGTCCTATCTGTATGTGTAGTCCTAACTACAGTCCCATCTGTATGTGTAGTCCCATCTGTATGTGTAGTCCTAGCTATAGTCCTATCTGTATGTGTAGTCCTAACTACAGTCCCATCTGTATGTGTAGTCCTAACTATAGTCCCATCTGTATGTGTAGTCCCATCTGTATGTAGTCCATCTGTATGTAGTCCTAACTACAGTCCTGTATGTGTAGTCCCATCTGTATGTGTAGTCCCATCTGTATGTGTAGTCCCATCTGTATGTGTAGTCCCATCTGTATGTGTAGTCCTAGCTATAGTCCCATCTGTATGTGTAGTCCCATCTATATGTGTAGTCCGAACTACAGTCCTAGCTGTATGTGTAGTCGTAACAATAGTCCCATCCGTATGTGTAGTCCCATCTGTATGTGTAGTCCCATCTGTATGTGTAGTCCCATCTGTATGTGTAGTCCTAGCTATAGTCCCATCTGTATGTGTAGTCCCATCTATATGTGTAGTCCGAACTACAGTCCTAGCTGTATGTGTAGTCGTAACAATAGTCCCATCCGTATGTGTAGTCCCATCTGTATGTGTAGTCCCATCTGTATGTGTAGTCCCATCTGTATGTGTAGTCCCATCTGTATGTGTAGTCCTAGCTATAGTCCCATCTGTATGTGTAGTCCCATCTATATGTGTAGTCCGAACTACAGTCCTAGCTGTATGTGTAGTCGTAACAATAGTCCCATCTGTATGTGTAGTCCCATCTATATGTGTAGTCCGAACTACAGTCCTAGCTGTATGTGTAGTCGTAACAATAGTCCCATCCGTATGTGTAGTCCCATCTGTATGTGTAGTCATAACAATAGTCCCATCTGTATGTGTAGTCCCATCTGTATGTGTAGTCCCATCTGTATGTGTAGTCCCATCTGTATGTGTAGTCCCATCTGTATGTGTAGTCCTAACTATAGTCCCATCTGTATGTGTAGTCCCATCTATATGTGTAGTCCGAACTACAGTCCTAGCTGTATGTGTAGTCGTAACAATAGTCCCATCTGTATGTGTAGTCCCATCTGTATGTGTAGTCCCATCTGTATGTGTAGTCCCATCTGTATGTGTAGTCCCATCTGTATGTGTAGTCCCATCTGTATGTGTAGTCCTAACTATAGTCCCATCTGTATGTGTAGTCCCATCTATATGTGTAGTCCGAACTACAGTCCTAGCTGTATGTGTAGTCGTAACAATAGTCCCATCCGTATGTGTAGTCCCATCTGTATGTGTAGTCCCATCTGTATGTGTAGTCCCATCTGTATGTGTAGTCCCATCTGTATGTGTAGTCCCATCTGTATGTGTAGTCCTAACTATAGTCCCATCTGTATGTGTAGTCCCATCTATATGTGTAGTCCGAACTACAGTCCTAGCTGTATGTGTAGTCGTAACAATAGTCCCATCCGTATGTGTAGTCCCATCTGTATGTGTAGTCCCATCTGTATGTGTAGTCCCATCTGTATGAGTAGTCCCATCTGTATGAGTAGTCCTAACTACAGTCCCATCTGTATGTGTAGTCCCATCTGTATGTGTAGTCCTAACTATAGTCCCACCTGTATGTGTAGTCCCATCTGTATGTGTAGTCCCATCTGTATGTGTAGTCCCATCTGTATGTGTAGTCCCATCTGTATGTGTAGTCCTAGCTATATGTGTAGTTCTAACTATAGTCCCATCTGTATGTATAGTCCCATCTGTATGTGTAGTCCCATCTGTATGTGTAGTCCTAACTATAGTCCCATCTGTATATGTAGTCCCATCTATATGTGTAGTCCCATCTGTATGTGTAGTCCTAGCTATAGTCCTATCTGTATGTGTAGTCCTAACTACAGTCCCATCTGTATGTGTAGTCCCATCTGTATGTGTAGTCCTAGCTATAGTCCTATCTGTATGTGTAGTCCTAACTACAGTCCCATCTGTATGTGTAGTCCTAACTATAGTCCCATCTGTATATGTAGTCCCATCTGTATGTGTAGTCCCATCTGTATGTGTAGTCCTAACTACAGTCCCATCTGTATGTGTAGTCCCATCTGTATGTGTAGTCCTAGCTATAGTCCCATCTGTATGTGTAGTCCCATCTGTATGTGTAGTCCCATCTGTATGTGTAGTCCCATCTGTATGTGTAGTCCTAGCTATAGTCCCATCTGTATGTGTAGTCCCATCTATATGTGTAGTCCGAACTACAGTCCTAGCTGTATGTGTAGTCGTAACAATAGTCCCATCCGTATGTGTAGTCCCATCTGTATGTGTAGTCCCATCTGTATGTGTAGTCCCATCTGTATGTGTAGTCCTAGCTATAGTCCCATCTGTATGTGTAGTCCCATCTATATGTGTAGTCCGAACTACAGTCCTAGCTGTATGTGTAGTCGTAACAATAGTCCCATCCGTATGTGTAGTCCCATCTGTATGTGTAGTCGTAACAATAGTCCCATCTGTATGTGTAGTCCCATCTGTATGTGTAGTCCCATCTGTATGTGTAGTCCCATCTGTATGTGTAGTCCCATCTGTATGTGTAGTCCCATCTGTATGTGTAGTCCTAGCTATAGTCCCATCTGTATGTGTAGTCCCATCTATATGTGTAGTCCGAACTACAGTCCTAGCTGTATGTGTAGTCGTAACAATAGTCCCATCCGTATGTGTAGTCCCATCTGTATGTGTAGTCCCATCTGTATGTGTAGTCCCATCTGTATGTGTAGTCCCATCCGTATGTGTAGTCCCATCCGTATGTGTAGTCATATACACAGATATTTACATAATTTTGATCTCTGTATTTACTTCAGAACAAACAACTATGAAAAGAGCAACAACACAAAGCGTGATTTGTCCAGGCTGTTGTCAGGGGAGGTTTCTCTATTACTAGTCTGCTGTTCACTGTGCATTTAAAAGACAAGCGTAACCACATGACATGTTCTGAAATGGCTTGGTGGTAGAACGCTCTGTACTCTGTGTTCTACAACCAACCCAGCCAGTCTGACTGGAGGATTTACTGAAATTGACTTTCCAAACTGAACACTCAACATTTCAGGAAAATGTTTTGGTGTAGTCCACACGTCCCAGTTACTGCCGTAAACGACAGTCTTATGTAGGCCCTACACTCTTTAACTTGTACATTTAGAAAGGGTCAGACTTGATGGTAACAGAACGTCCTGACTCACTGAGAGAGTGACCCTCATTGGGAAGGTCCGGTCCAAGTGCCGGTCCTTTCCTCATTCTGAAAATGCCTTCTAAGATCAGGTCTGATGGCTCCACTTGTTCGCTGATCACTAGACCCAGTATAACACCTGCTAATGCTATCTAACAACAAATGATAGTCCCACTAGTTCCCTGATCACTAGACCCAATATAACACCTGCTAATGCTATCTAACAACCCACTAGTTCCCTGATCAATAGACCCAGTATAACACCTGCTAATGCTATCTAACAACAAATGATAGTCCCACTAGTTCCCTGATCACTAGACCCAGTATAACACCTGCTAATGCTATCTAACAACAAATGATAGTCCCACTAGTTCCCTGATCACTAGACCCAGTATAACACCTGCTAATGCTATCTAACAACAAATGATAGTCCCACTAGTTCCCTGATCACTAGACCCAGTATAACACCTGCTAATGCTATCTAACAACCCACTAGTTCCCTGATCACTAGACCCAGTATAACACCTGCTAATGCTATCTAACAACCCACTAGTTCCCTGATCACTAGACCCAGTATAACACCTGCTAATGCTATCTAACAACCCACTAGTTCCCTGATCACTAGACCCAGTATAACACCTGCTAATGCTATCTAACAACAAATGATAGTCCCACTAGTTCCCTGATCACTAGACCCAATATAACACCTGCTAATGCTATCTAACAACAAATGATAGTCCCACTAGTTCCCTGATCACTAGACCCTGTATAACAACTGCTAATGCTTATCTAACAACAAATGATAGTCCCACTAAGCGCAAATCAGATGGGATGGCATAACACTGCAGAAGCCATGCTGGTTAAGTGTGCCTAAATTTGTGCTTAGTGGGACTATCATTTGTTTTTCAACAGGACAATGATACAACACACGTCCAGGCTGTGTAAGGGCTATTTGACCAAGAAGGAGAGTCATGGAGTGCTGCATCAGATGACCTGCCCTCCACAATCCCCCGACGTCAACCAAATTGAGATGGTTTGGGATGAGTCGGACCGCAGAGTGAAGGAAAAGCAGCCAACAAGTGCTCAGCATATGTGGGAACTCCTTCAAGACTGTTGGAAAAGCATTCCAGGTGAAACTGGTTGAGAGAATGCCAAGAGTGTGCAAAGCTGTCATCAAGGCAAAGGGTGGCTATTTGAAGAATCCCAAATATATTTTGATTTGTTTAACACTTTTTTTGGTTACTACATGATTCCATATGTGTTATTTCATAGTTGATGTCTTCACTACTATTCACCAATGTAGAAAATAAAGAAACACCCTTGAATGAGTAGGTGTCCTAAAACTTTTGACCGGTAGTGTAGACAGGTGTGTGCCTTTCCATATCATGTCCAATCAATTTAATTTACCACAGGTGGACTCCAATCAAGTTGTAGAAACATCTCCAGGCTGATCAATGGAAACAGGATGCACCTGAGCTCAATTTCAAGTCTCATAGCAAAAGGTCTGAACACTTTAAGTAAATTAGCAAAATATTATAATAACCTGTTTTCCCTTTGTCATTATAGGGTACTGTGTGTAGATGGATGGGGGAAATGTTTTATTTAAACACATTTAGAGCAAGGCTGTAGTGTAACAATGTGGGGAAAGGGGTCTGAGTACTTTTCGAATGCACTGTATGTAGTGCTATGAATATTATGTATTCCATTTATGGTGTTGTTTCCTGTTTGGACCCCAGGAAGAGCAGCCGCTGCCTTGGAAACAGATAGAGATCCTAATAAAATACTACCAAAACTCCACTTCTGCCTAGATAGATATGATGCTCTGTCTATGAAACGGAGACAGGCAACAATACTACACAACACAATTCTTTGAAGAGAAGTTGTCTGGGTGTAGGCTGGGCGATATAACCCAAATATCCTAATGCTTTAGGAGTAGAGAGTGACAACACATACATTCTAAGTGATTTCAATGAGTCTTTTCTCCATTCTGATTGTTTTATACTGTTCAAATAAACTTCAAACCAATTTACATTTCTTAATTTCCTGCACTCATTTGAGATTATTTCCACACTGCCATGTAGGGCTGCACGATACGGGCAAATAATCTAGGCCTTATTTTTAACCAAACGTTGCAATTGAGATTTAGATCAGAACACTTGTGTGAACTGTCGGAATAATGGAAAAATTATTATTCTAATTATGTAGTTAGAAGATAAGTAGGCACTTTGAATAAAGTGTTGTTTGACATGACAATTAATTAAAATGCCAGAGGCATTATTGTGACATGGTAGGAACCAAAGTGTTGGTCAGGGTTTCCTAGGGGACCCTATAATCTTTGGTTACATTAAACGTTCTCTCTTAGCTACTTCATGTAGCTAACATTCATGCTTCGCCTTTCCCTCTTTAAAGTAGAAGATACTGTTGCACAAACATGCTGCTTTAGGTCCACACCATCAATGGTATTATCAGGCTATATAGCTAGCTATGTTTGCTCCGACTCAGTACATTTATTAGCTGAGGAGAGGAGGGAGGGAGAGACGGAGGACAAGGGGAGGGAGAGACGGAGGACAAGGGGAGGGAGAGACGGAGGACAAGGGGAGGGAGAGACGGAGGACAAGGGGAGGGAGAGACGGAGGACAAGGGGAGGGAGAGATGGAGGAGAGGAGAAAGGGCTGAGGAGAGGAGAAAGGGCTGAGGAGAGGAGAAAGGGCTGAGGAGAGGAGAAAGGGCTGAGGAGAGGAGGGAGAGATGGAGGAGAGGAGAAAGGGCTGAGGAGAGGAGGGAGAGATGGAGGAGAGGAGACCGATGATATCCTCATAAAGAACCTCTCCTAAACCTGTTGGCCACACGCTCAATATAGCATTCCTGTAAGGCACCTGCTTGGATGATTCTAGTAAGAACAGGAGCCCAGCCTTCACAGTGTCCTGCTACACGTCTCCACAGACAGGCATGTCAATGTGTTGGTTCCAGTCATAGGCAGTTAACTCCCATTCACATGCCTGGACTTGTTCTCAATACCGTCAGACCAGACATGGGCTGCTTTTCAAACTCATAAAAAAGACACACCCTCGTCCACTTACCCTCGCTTTACGCCCTTGGGGGAACCCCACACACACACACACACACACACACACACACACTAGTATGATGAAATCAATGATGTTGAAATAAGGGTCTTTGTACTTACATATTCCTTGACATTTTTGGTTTTCACTGCTTTGTATGAATAGTACGCAGGATACAGGGTCCCGAAGACGAGCCTGTGTAGAGACCAGAGAAATAGGAAACGATCAGCGTCAAATCATTTACCACCAAGAGAACACAGAAAGGACACATTCAGTTCAACTACAGCAACAAGCTGAAACACCGAAAGCATCATAAATCACAGGCTGCTAAGAGCTGCTGTACTGAACCAGGCTCCTGAGTTTCCTGTAGTCCTCCATGTAGCCTGGTGTTAGGGTGCACTACCACTCCCTACACATGGGGGAGCTGTGGCTGTTTCACAACAGTCTCCTGAGTTTCCTGTAGTCCTCCATGTAGCCTGCTGTTAGGGTGCACTACCACTCCCTACACATGGGGGGAGCTGTGGCTGTTTCACAACAGTCTCCTGAGTTTCCTGTAGTCCTCCATGTAGCCTGCTGTTAGGGTGCACTACCACTCCCTACACATGGGGGGAGCTGTGGCTGTTTCACAACACAGATTTGATCCAACATGTGCTCTTCATTTACATCCTGGGGTCCAAGCTTGTCTGGGGGGGGTATTGGGTTCAGTGGGGACTCAGGGAGAGAACCCAGCACGTCCCCGTGAGTGGACGACCCCACCAGATGTAAAGCCTGGTTGTATGCCAAATGGCATCCTATTCCCTTTATAGTGAGACCCTATAGGCCCTGGTCTAAAGTAGTGCACTACCCATGGGGCCCTGGTCAAAAGTAGTGCACTACCCATGGGGCCCTGGTCAAAAGCAGTGCACTACCCATGGGGCCTGGTCTAAAGTAGTGCACTACCCATGAGCCCTGGTCAAAAGTAGTGCACTACCCATGAGCCCTGGTCAAAAGTAGTGCACTACTCATGAGCCCTGGTCTAAAGTGGTGCACTACCCCATGAGCCCTGGTCTACAGTGGTGCACTACCCCATGAGCCCTGGTCTAAAGTAGTGCACTATACAGGGCATGCTGCCATATGGGCTGTCCACCATGTATTATATATAGTCCCTATAGGATTCTCTATGAGCTGATCTGAGACAGGGCTGCAGTGAGGAGTCACACTGTACGTAACTATACACGTACAAAACTCTGAAAATATTCAGACCCCTCGACTTCTTCCACGTTACAGCCCTATTCTGAAAGGTTTATAGTCCCCCCCCCCTTACAGCCAGACAGGAGGACACTAACACACAGCCATACAGGAGGACACTAACACACAGCCAGACAGGAGGACACTAACACACAGCCATACAGGAGGACACTAATAGTCCCCCCCCCTTCCTCAACACCACCACATACGACAAAGCAAAAACTGTTTTTCTATTTAAAAAAAAAAACTGAAATATCACTTTACATACAGTACCAGTCAAAAGTTGACACATCTACTCATTCCAGGGTTTTTCCTTTATTCAAGGTCCCTTTATAAAAAAAAAAAAATGGAGCAAATTTATTCCCCGAAGAATTCACAGTGTTCTGGAGGCAAAGGTGTGTCCAACCCAGTACTAGATGGGTGAACCTAATAAACTGTCCACTGAGCGTATAAGAGTGAAATTCTCTTCCTGTTCGTTTTATGTTTCATGGCCTCCGTCCAGGGATCCACCATGCCCCGCCTCCATGACAGAGTTTATGTAGCTGTTGCCATAGAAACAGCAGAGGGTCTCTATGAATAGTCCTGGTTGGCTGTAGTCAGACAGTCCTTTCTCTAAGCCTCCAACAGGGAAGGAAGGCTGTCATTGGTAAAAGTCCTTCCATGTAACAGCTACTTGTTGAATTAAAACGGTGGTCTGACTAGTTAATAGGCGGCTGCTGTTCTTAAAGCAGCTTAATGTAGCGTCACCCACAACACAGACAGCAGGAGGGTAGACACACCATAGAAGTAGATTTACACTGGGAAGAAACCACCAGGAGGGTAGACACACCATAGAAGTAGATTTACACTGGGAAGAAACCACCAGGAGGGTAGACACACCATAGAAGTAGATTTACACTGGGAAGAAACCACCTCAGAGAGAGGGCTGCCTTAATGAGTCTTCTGTATTTAACCCAACCCCACTGGTTCAGAGAGAGGGCTGCCTTAATGAGTCTTCTGTATTTAACCCCTCTGGATCAGAGAGAGGGCTGCCTTAATGAGTCTTCTGTATTTAACCCCTCTGGATCAGAGAGGGCTGCCTTAATGAGTCTTCTGTATTTAACCCCTCTGGATCAGAGAGAGGGCTGCCTTAATGAGTCTTCTGTATTTAACCCCTCTGGATCAGAGAGAGGGCTGCCTTAATGAGTCTTCTGTATTTAACCCCTCTGGATCAGAGAGGGCTGCCTTAATGAGTCTTCTGTATTTAACCCCTCTGGATCAGAGAGAGGGCTGCCTTAATGAGTCTTCTGTATTTAACCCCTCTGGATCAGAGAGAGGGCTGCCTTAATGAGTCTTCTGTATTTAACCCCTCTGGATCACAGAGAGGGCTGCCTTAATGAGTCTTCTGTATTTAACCCCTCTGGATCACAGAGAGGGCTGCCTTAATGAGTCTTCTGTATTTAACCCCTCTGGATCACAGAGAGGGCTGCCTTAATGAGTCTTCTGTATTTAACCCCTCTGGATCACAGAGAGGGCTGCCTTAATGAGTCTTCTGTATTTAACCCCTCTGGATCAGAGAGAGGGCTGCCTTAATGAGTCTTCTGTATTTAACCCAACCCCTCTGAATCACAGAGAAGGCTGCCTTAATGAGTCTTCTGTATTTAACCCAACCCCTCTGGATCAGAGAGAGGGCTGCCTTAATGAGTCTTCTGTATTTAACCCCTCTGGATCAGAGAGGGCTGCCTTAATGAGTCTTCTGTATTTAACCCCTCTGGATCACAGAGAGGGCTGCCTTAATGAGTCTTCTGTATTTAACCCCTCTGGATCAGAGAGAGGGCTGCCTTAATGAGTCTTCTGTATTTAACCCCTCTGGATCACAGAGAGGGCTGCCTTAAAAATCGACGGTGTCGGCGCCCGGGGAGCAGTTGTTGTGAGTTAACTGCCAGCTCGGGGATTCGAACCAGCGATCTTTCGGTTACCGTGCCAACACTTAACCGCTAGGCTACCTGCCACCCTTGGGGTTAGAAGCTGCTCAGGGTCCTATTGGTTCCAGACTCAGTGTATCAGTACCACTTGCCGTGCGGAAACAGAGAACAGTCTATGACTAGGGTGGCTGGAGCCTTTGACAGTTTTTTGTGCCTTCCTCTGACACCGCCTGGTATAGAGGTCCTGGATGGCAGGAAGCTTGGCCCCAGGGATGTACTGGGCCGCACACACTACCCTCTGTAGTGCCTTGCGGTGGGATGTGAAGCAGGTGTCATACCAGGCGGTGACGCAGTCAGTCAAGACGCTCTCAACGGTGCAGATGAAGAACTTTGAGGATCTGAGGGTACCATCTTCACCACTGCGTAGGTGTGTTTGGACCACGATAGATTGTTATTGATGCGAACACAGCGGAACTTGACGCTCTCGACCCGCTCCACTACAGCCCCGTCGATGTGAACGGGGGCGTGCTCGACCCTCCGTTTCCTGTAGTCCACGATCAGCTCCTTTGTCTTGCTGACGTTGAAGGAGAAGTTGTTGTCCTGGTAACCCACGGTCAGGTCTCTTGGGACACAATCATTGGGTCACGCTTCATTTGGATAATCCAGATTTTCCATCTGTAGATGCTTACAGGATGGTCATACTATCAACAAACTACCTGCAATTACTTGCTAGGGTTAGGGTAAGGGTTAACGTTAAGGCTAGGGTTAGGATAAGGGTTAGGATAAGGGTTAGGATAAGGGTTAGGATAAGGGTTAGGGTAAGGGTTAACGTTAAGGCTAGGGGTAAGTTTAGGCTAGGGTTAAGGGTTAACGTTAAGGCTAGGGTTAAGTTTAGGCTAGGGTTAAGGGTTAACGTTAAGGCTAGGGTTAAGTTTAGGCTTAGGAGAAGGGTTAAGAGGTTAGGGTTCAGGTTAAGGGTAAGGATAAGGGTTAAGAGGTTAGGGTTCATGTTAAGGCTAGGGTAAGGGTTAAGAGGTTAGGGTTCAGGTTCAGGTTAAGGGTAAGGATAAGGGTTAAGAGGTTAGGGTTCAGGTTAAGGCTAGGGTAAGGGTAAGGGTTAAGAGGTTAGGGTTCATGTTAAGGCTAGGGTAAGGGTTAAGAGGTTAGGGTTCATGTTAAGGGTAAGGGTAAGGGTTAAGAGGTTAGGGTTCATGTTAAGGCTAGGGTAAGGGTTAAGAGGTTAGGGTTCAGGTTCAGGTTAAGGGTTAGGAGAAGGGTAAGGGTTAAGAGGTTAGGGTTCATGTTAAGGGTTAGGAGAAGGGTTAAGAGGTTCAGGTTCAGGTTAAGGGTAAGGAGAAGGGTTAAGAGGTTAGGGTTCATGTTAAGGGTAAGGGTTAAGAGGTTAGGGTTCAGGTTAAGGGTTAGGAGAAGGGTTAAGAGGTTAGGGTTCATGTTAAGGGTTAGGATAAGGGTTAAGAGGTTAGGGTTCATGTTAAGGGTTAGGAGAAGGGTTAAGAGGTTAGGGTTCATGTTAAGGGTTAGGAGAAGGGTTAAGAGGTTAGGGTTCATGTTAAGGGTTAGGAGAAGGGTTAAGAGGTTAGGGTTCATGTTAAGGGTTAGGAGAAGGGTTAAGAGGTTAGGGTTCAGGTTAAGGGTTAGGAGAAGGGTTAAGAGGTTAGGGTTCATGTTAAGGGTAAGGAGAAGGGTTAAGAGGTTAGGGTTCAGGTTAAGGGTAAGGATAAGGGTTAAGAGGTTAGGGTTCATGTTACGGGTTAGGAGAAGGGTTAAGAGGTTAGGGTTCATGTTAAGGGTTAGGAGAAGGGTTAAGAGGTTAGGGTTCATGTTAAGGGTTAGGATAAGGGTTAAGAGGTTAGGGTTCATGTTAAGGGTAAGGAGAAGGGTTAAGAGGTTAGGGTTCAGGTTAAGGGTTAGGAGAAGGAGAAGGGTTAAGAGGTTAGGGTTCAGGTTAAGGGTAAGGAGAAGGGTTAAGAGGTTCAGGTTCAGGTTAAGGGTTAGGAGAAGGGTTAAGAGGTTAGGGTTCATGTTAAGGGTAAGGAGAAGGGTTAAGAGGTTAGGGTTCAGGTTAAGGGTTAGGAGAAGGATAAGGTTAGAGCTAGTGTTAGTAGATCGTCTGTAGAGCATCTACAGGTGGACTATCCAAATCAAACATTAATCATTGTTTGCCTGCAGAAATAGACCCTGTCCCGCTCGGGGCAGGCAGCAGTATTTTCACACAGGGAAGGAGGAATATTTCTCCATAAACCTTGAACATGAAGGAGACAGAGCCTGCAGAGAGGCTTCTTGAAACAATTGTGTGAAATGGGGCCTCTAGCAGCATGCAGCTGAAAAAAGACACCCGTACAAAAGCCTTGACATTCTGTTTCAGATTAACTTTCCCAGTTCTGGTAAAAAAATACAAATAATGTAATCACTGACAACCCACCGCTCGCTCACGGCTCCTAGCATGACGCCTGGGAGAGAGTCAGCGGTAGAGTTACTGGGATAAAGACAGAGCCACCGCTCGCTCACGGCTCCGATCATGACGTCTGGGAGAGAGTCAGCGGTAGAGTTACTGGGATAAAGACAGAGCCACCGCTCGCTCACGGCTCCTAGCATGACGCCTGGGAGAGAGTCAGCGGTAGAGTTACTGGGATAAAGACAGAGCCACCGCTCGCTCACGGCTCCGATCATGACGTCTGGGAGAGAGTCAGCGGTAGAGTTACTGGGATAAAGACAGAGCCACCGCTCGCTCACGGCTCCTAGCATGACGCCTGGGAGAGAGTCAGCGGTAGAGTTACTGGGATAAAGACAGAGCCACCGCTCGCTCACGGCTCCGATCATGACGTCTGGGAGAGAGTCAGCGGTAGAGTTACTGGGATAAAGACAGAGCCACCGCTCGCTAACGGCTCCTAGCATGACGCCTGGGAGAGAGTCAGCGGTAGAGTTACTGGGATAAAGACAGAGGAAGGATTTTAAGATCCAGAGATCTCAACTCCAACATCTGGTTTCAGCTACAGGGTTAAAGGGGCTAATGGCGTTCCTCTGTGGAAATACACAGCTGTTGCTACAGCACAATTTACCAGTGGTCCTTTCAGCCATCTTTTGTGGTTAAAAATGGCGTCTTTCGTTTCCCCCCCAACGCAGTTAAGCCAAAACTACGCCCCGGTATTCAGAGGGGCGTATTACTACGCTCCCATTGGCTAGCTAGCGTTGTCTGACTCACAGGCGACCGGCGCAGAGACAGTGACCTTCTACGTTGAGGATGGAAAGTGTAATTTAACAGTTAGCTGCCTACCATAATTCAGGCCTATTATCATGTTTGGTAACATTTGCCCATGTATTTATTTACAGAGTTTCAATGAGTTGTAAAAATGTCTCAGAGAACTCTGCTGAAATCCCTGTATTGAAGGTCAGCTAAGTTAACCGAGGCTACTTAACGTTACCAGCTCGGTATTTGAAGTTGTTTTTATTAATCATTGGTAGTCTATTGTCATGTAAAAACATATGCTTATTATTCATAATTTCTCTAGTATTTATTAGCTAATCATTTGAATACGCTATGTGTAGTATCCTTAAAGGCTTCTTAGAATTACGACTCATGAGACTTACGTACGGTTTAGTATTTAATTGTAACTTAGATTTACATTATCTTATGCACCTGGCTTAAAACTACCTGAAGCTTTCTTAATCATAGTTAAATAGGCAGACATAGGAAATAGCTACGGATAGCGGGAAGCAAACCCCCGTCTTGAGTCAATACTGCCATCTATTGGTAAACATAAATATACCAGGTTACTACACTATGCTACAGCCATTGAATCTGAATGAGCGTTACAGGATGTTTAACGGCTAGTTCGGTCCACGTCATTATGGTAATATATTTATCAGTCTTGAAATAAAAGGGCAAATGTTATTAAATCATTGACTGAAATTTCACGCTACGTGATATTCACTTCCTGACTTGGAGAGGCTCAAAGCATTGTAGGACCCCCCTCTGAATAACGGGCCGTGGTTTTGGATTAACTACGTTGGGGGGAAAGAAAGACCCGTTAAAATTACAGCCATTTCTAACCAGATCGGTCCTGGTCATTATCCCAACTAAAATTACAGCCATTTCTAACCAGATCTGTCCTGGTCATTATCCCAACTAAAATTACAGCCATTTCTAACCAGATCGGTCCTGGTCATTATCCCAACTAAAATTACAGCCATTTCTAACCAGATCGGTCCTGGTCATTATCCTAACTAAAATTACAGCCATTTCTAACCAGATCGGTCCTGGTCATTATGCCAACTAAAATTACAGCCATTTCTAACCAGATCGGTCCTGGTCATTATCCCAACTAAAATTACAACGTTCCAGTAGAGGTAGAAACAATAGTAAAACAAGTGTTGGTCCCATGTGCCAAAATAAAAGATCACAGACATTTTCCATAGGCACAAAAAGGCTTATTTGTGTGCACAAATTAGTTTACATCCGTGTTAGGGAGCATTTCTCCTTTGCCAAGATAAGATGACAGAGCATGCCAATTGGCATGCCGACTGCAGGAATGTCCACCAGAGCTTCTGCCAGAGAAGCCGCCTCCAAAGTCAATTTAGATAATTTGTCATTACATCCAACCGGCCTCAACCACAGACCACATGTAACCACGCCAGCCCAGGACCTCTACATCGTCTTTGCCTCCTGCGGGATCGTCTGAGACCAGTCATCTGTCCAGTAGAGTGGCCAGACGGAAGCCACTCCTCAGTAAAAGGCACATAACAGCCCGCTTTGAGTTTTCCAAAAAGGCACCTAAAGACTCTCAGACCAGGAGAAACAAGATTCTCTGGTCTGATTAAACCAAGATTGAACTCTTTGTCCTGAAGGCCAAGCGTCACATCTGGAGGAAACCTGGCACCATCCCTACGGTGAGGCATGGTGGTGGAAGCATCATGCTGTGGGGATGTTTTTCAGTGGCAGGAACAGAGAGAATATAGCTATGCAACAACACTCCCCATCCAACCTGACAGAGCTTGAGAGGATCTGCAGAGAAGAATGGGAGAAACTCCCCAAATACAGGTGTGCCAAGCTTGTCGCGTCATACCCAAGATGACTCGAGGCTATAGTCGCTGCCAAAAGGTGCTTCAACAAAGTACTGCGTAAATTAGTTTTCTAAATATAAATTAACAACCATTTCTAAAAACCAGTTTTTGCTTTGTCATTATGTGGTATTGTGTGTAGATTGATGAGGGTGGAAAAAAAGTAATTTTAGAATAAGGCTGTAACATAAAAATGTGGAAAAAGTCAAGGGGTCTGAATACTTTCCGAAGGCTCTGTGTATATGTGACCAACAGCTGCATATCGGTATTCCCAGTCATGTGCAATCCATAGATTAGGGCCTAATTTATTTCAATTGACTGATTTCCTAATATGAACTGTAACATGGAAATAGTTGCATTTTGCGTTTATATTTTTGTTCAGTGTAGTTAGAAAAACTAAAGTTGCCCCCCCCAACATATCCATTGATGTAAACAAATGTAATCATCCATAAACAGTGAGTAGACTCCATTGTATATTACATGACTAATTTCACATTCCTATTCCACCAAGCCTCAAAAACAAGTCAATCATGAACACACCTTATAAATGACAAACCAATGGAAAGATATGAAAAGGACCCAGCCAACACAAACCAATGGAAAGATATGAAAAGGACCCAGCCAACACAGCCAATGGAAAGATATGAAAAGGACCCAACACAGCAGTCTGGAAAAACCTTATAAATGACAAACCAATGGAAAGATATGAAAACGACCCAACACAGCAGTCTGGAAAAACCTTATAAATGACAAACCAATGGAAAGATATGAAAAGGACCCAACACAGCAGTCTGGAAAAACCTTATAAATGACAAACCAATGGAAAGATATGAAAAGGACCCAGCCAACACAGCAGTCTGGAAAAACCTTATAAATGACAAACCAATGGAAAGATATGAAAAGGACCCAGCCAACACAGCAGTCTGGAAAAACCTTATAAATGACAAACCAATGGAAAGATATGAAAAGGACCCAGCCAACACAGCAGTCTGGAAAAACCTTATAAATGACAAACCAATGGAAAGATATGAAAAGGACCCAGCCAACACAACAGTCTGGAAAAACCTTATAAATGACAAACCAATGGAAAGATATGAAAAGGACCCAGCCAACACAACAGTCTGGAAAAACCTTATAAATGACAAACCAATGGAAAGATATGAAAAGGACCCAGCCAACACAGCAGTCTGGAACAACTGGTTTTACACATGCTTACATGGTTCCCCGTGACTTGGGAGACAAGACAATCCACTAACCCATAACCTGCTTAAACTGTAATAACCACTTAAAGAAGGCTGTACAATACACGCCCCAGTACCTTGAAGTTACTTCTGTCATTGGTGGATTAAATCACGTGATCAGACACATGATCAGGTTCATTTGATTAGGTGAAACCAGAGAGGAAGAGACGTCGGAATCAGTGCAGGAGCCTAGTTCTGCCCTCACGACTTCAGACTTAGAAACTGGAAACGCTAAACGTGGATACAGGCAGACCATAACTGCCAAGTTAACTTGTCTGCAGCATAATATGGCTACTAGCCCTGTAGACCAGAACATGTGTTATCTAATGCATATGGCTACTAGCCCTGTAGACCAGAACATGTGTTATCTAATGCATATGGCTACTAGCCCTGTAGACCAGAACATGTGTTATCTAATGCATATGGCTACTAGCCCTGTAGACTACAACATGTTATCTAATGCATATGGCTAGCTAGCCCTGTAGACCAGAACATGTGTTATCTAATGCATATGGCTACTAGCCCTGTAGACTACAACATGTTATCTAATGCATATGGCTAATTGCCCTGTAGACTACAACATGTTATCTAATGCATATGGCTAGCTAGCCCTGTAGACCAGAACATGTGTTATCTAATGCATATGGCTACTAGCCCTGTAGACTACAACATGTTATCTAATGCATATGGCTACTAGCCCTGTAGACTACAACATGTGTTGTCTAATGCATATGACTACTAGCCCTGTAGACTACAACATGTTATCTAATGCATATGACTACTAGCCCTGTATACTACAACATGTTATCTAATGCATATGACTACTAGCCCTGTAGACTACAACATGTTATCTAATGCATATGGCTACTAGCCCTGTAGACTACATGTTGTCTAATGCATATGACTACTAGCCCTGTAGACTACAACATGTGTTGCCTAATGCATATGGCTACTAGCCCTGTAGACTACAACATGTTATCTAATACATATGACTACTAGCCCTGTAGACTACAACATGTGTTGTCTAATGCATATGACTACTAGCCCTGTAGACTACAACATGTTATCTAATGCATATGACTACTAGCCCTGTAGACTACAACATGTGTTGTCTAATGCATATGACTACTAGCCCTGTAGACTACAACATGTTATCTAATGCATATGACTACTAGCCCTGTAGACTACAACATGTTATCTAATACATATGACTACTAGCCCTGTAGACTACAACATGTGTTGTCTAATGCATATGGCTACTAGCCCTGTAGACTACAACATGTTATCTAATGCATATGGCTACTAGCCCTGTAGACTACAACATGTTATCTAATGCATATGGCTACTAGCCCTGTAGACTACAACATGTTATCTAATGCATATGACTACTAGCCCTGTAGACTACAACATGTTATCTAATGCATATGACTACTAGCCCTGTAGACTACAACATGTGTTGTCTAATACATATGACTACTAGCCCTGTAGACTACAACATGTTATCTAATGCATATGGCTACTAGCCCTGTAGACTACAACATGTGTTGTCTAATGCATATGGCTACTAGCCCTGTAGACTACAACATGTGTTGTCTAATACATATGACTACTAGCCCTGTAGACTACAACATGTTATCTAATGCATATGGCTACTAGCCCTGTAGACTACAACATGTTATCTAATGCATATGGCTACTAGCCCTGTAGACTACAACATGTTATCTAATGCATATGGCTACTAGCCCTGTAGACTACAACATGTGTTGTCTAATGCATATGGCTACTAGCCCTGTAGACTACAACATGTTGTCTAATGCATATGGCTACTAGCCCTGTAGACTACATGTTATCTAATGCATATGACTACTAGCCCTGTAGACTACAACATGTGTTGTCTAATGCATATGGCTACTAGCCCTGTAGACTACAACATGTGTTGTCTAATGCATATGACTACTAGCCCTGTAGACTACAACATGTGTTGTCTAATGCATATGACTACTAGCCCTGTAGACTACAACATGTGTTGTCTAATGCATATGGCTACTAGCCCTGTAGACTACAACATGTTATCTAATACATATGACTACTAGCCCTGTAGACTACAACATGTTATCTAATACATATGACTACTAGCCCTGTAGACTACAACATGTTATCTAATGCATATGGCTACTAGCCCTGTAGACTACAACATGTTATCTAATGCATATGACTACTAGCCCTGTAGACTACAACATGTTATCTAATGCATATGACTACTTGCCCTGTAGACTACAACATGTGTTGTCTAATGCATATGACTACTAGCCCTGTAGACTACAACATGTTATCTAATGCATATGACTACTAGCCCTGTAGACTACAACATGTGTTGTCTAATGCATATGGCTACTAGCCCTGTAGACTACAACATGTTATCTAATACATATGGCTACTAGCCCTGTAGACTACAACATGTTATCTAATACATATGACTACTAGCCCTGTAGACTACAACATGTTATCTAATGCATATGGCTACTAGCCCTGTAGACTACAACATGTTATCTAATGCATATGGCTACTAGCCCTGTAGACTACAACATGTTATCTAATGCATATGACTACTAGCCCTGTAGACTACAACATGTGTTGTCTAATACATATGACTACTAGCCCTGTAGACTACAACATGTTATCTAATGCATATGGCTACTAGCCCTGTAGACTACAACATGTGTTGTCTAATGCATATGGCTACTAGCCCTGTAGACTACAACATGTGTTGTCTAATGCATATGGCTACTAGCCCTGTAGACTACAACATGTTATCTAATACATATGACTACTAGCCCTGTAGACTACAACATGTTATCTAATACATATGACTACTAGCCCTGTAGACTACAACATGTTATCTAATGCATATGGCTACTAGCCCTGTAGACTACAACATGTTATCTAATGCATATGGCTACTAGCCCTGTAGACTACAACATGTTATCTAATGCATATGACTACTAGCCCTGTAGACTACAACATGTTATCTAATGCATATGACTACTTGCCCTGTAGACTACAACATGTGTTGTCTAATGCATATGACTACTAGCCCTGTAGACTACAACATGTTATCTAATGCATATGACTACTAGCCCTGTAGACTACAACATGTTATCTAATGCATATGGCTACTAGCCCTGTAGACTACAACATGTTATCTAATGCATATGGCTACTAGCCCTGTAGACTACAACATGTGTTGTCTAATGCATATGGCTACTAGCCCTGTAGACTACAACATGTTGTCTAATGCATATGGCTACTAGCCCTGTAGACTACATGTTATCTAATGCATATGACTACTAGCCCTGTAGACTACAACATGTGTTGTCTAATGCATATGGCTACTAGCCCTGTAGACTACAACATGTGTTGTCTAATGCATATGACTACTAGCCCTGTAGACTACAACATGTGTTGTCTAATGCATATGACTACTAGCCCTGTAGACTACAACATGTGTTGTCTAATGCATATGACTACTAGCCCTGTAGACTACAACATGTGTTGTCTAATGCATATGACTACTAGCCCTGTAGACTACAACATGTTGTCTAATGCATATGACTACTAGCCCTGTAGACTACAACATGTTGTCTAATGCATATGGCTACTAGCCCTGTAGACTACAACATGTTATCTAATGCATATGACTACTAGCCCTGTAGACTACAACATGTGTTGTCTAATGCATATGACTACTAGCCCTGTAGACTACAACATGTGTTGTCTAATGCATATGACTACTAGCCCTGTAGACTACATGTTATCTAATGCATATGACTACTAGCCCTGTAGACTACAACATGTGTTGTCTAATGCATATGACTACTAGCCCTGTAGACTACAACATGTGTTGTCTAATGCATATGACTACTAGCCCTGTAGACTACAACATGTGTTGTCTAATGCATATGACTACTAGCCCTGTAGACTACAACATGTTGTCTAATGCATATGGCTACTAGCCCTGTAGACTACAACATGTTATCTAATGCATATGGCTACTAGCCCTGTAGACTACAACATGTTATCTAATGCATATGGCTACTAGCCCTGTAGACTACAACATGTTGTCTAATGCATATGGCTACTAGCCCTGTAGACTACAACATGTTGTCTAATGCATATGACTACTAGCCCTGTAGACTACAACATGTTATCTAATGCATATGACTACTTGCCCTGTAGACTACAACATGTGTTGTCTAATGCATATGACTACTAGCCCTGTAGACTACAACATGTTGTCTAATGCATATGGCTACTAGCCCTGTAGACTACAACATGTGTTGTCTAATGCATATGGCTACTAGCCCTGTAGACTACAACATGTGTTGTCTAATGCATATGACTACTAGCCCTGTAGACTACATGTTATCTAATGCATATGACTACTAGCCCTGTAGACTACAACATATGTTGTCTAATGCATATGACTACTAGCCCTGTAGACTACAACATGTGTTGTCTAATGCATATGACTACTAGCCCTGTAGACTACATGTTATCTAATGCATATGACTACTAGCCCTGTAGACTACAACATGTGTTGTCTAATGCATATGACTACTAGCCCTGTAGACTACAACATGTGTTGTCTAATGCATATGACTACTAGCCCTGTAGACTACAACATGTTATCTAATGCATATGACTACTAGCCCTGTAGACTACAACATGTTATCTAATGCATATGACTACTAGCCCTGTAGACCTCAACATGTTGTCTAATGCATATGGCTACTAGCCCTGTAGACTACAACATGTGTTGTCTAATGCATATGGCTACTAGCCCTGTAGACTACAACATGTGTTGTCTAATGCATATGACTACTAGCCCTGTAGACTACATGTTATCTAATGCATATGACTACTAGCCCTGTAGACTACAACATATGTTGTCTAATGCATATGACTACTAGCCCTGTAGACTACAACATGTGTTGTCTAATGCATATGACTACTAGCCCTGTAGACTACATGTTATCTAATGCATATGACTACTAGCCCTGTAGACTACAACATGTGTTGTCTAATGCATATGACTACTAGCCCTGTAGACTACAACATGTGTTGTCTAATGCATATGACTACTAGCCCTGTAGACTACAACATGTTATCTAATGCATATGACTACTAGCCCTGTAGACTACAACATGTTATCTAATGCATATGACTACTAGCCCTGTAGACCTCAACATGTTATCTAATGCATATGGCTACTAGCCCTGTAGACTACAACATGTTGTCTAATGCATATGACTACTAGCCCTGTAGACTACATGTTATCTAATGCATATGACTACTAGCCCTGTAGACTACAACATGTTATCTAATGCATATGACTACTTGCCCTGTAGACTACAACATGTTATCTAATGCATATGACTACTAGCCCTGTAGACTACAACATGTGTTATCTAATGCATATGGCTACTAGCCCTGTAGACTACAACATGTGTTGTCTAATGCATATGACTACTAGCCCTGTAGACTACAACATGTTGTCTAATACATATGACTACTAGCCCTGTAGACTACAACATGTTGTCTAATACATATGACTACTAGCCCTGTAGACTACAACATGTGTTATCTAATGCATATGGCTACTAGCCCTGTAGACTACAACATGTTGTCTAATACATATGGCTACTAGCCCTGTAGACTACAACATGTTATCTAATGTATATGGCTACTAGCCCTGTAGACTACAACATGTGTTGTCTAATGCTTTCACTTTTGTATTACTTTTAAATGAATTGTCTGATTGTTTTGAAGCATTGACAGGATGCCTTTACCAGTGACTCGTGTCCAGTGTAGGCTACAGTGGAAGAACATGACACCGTGTAGACTGTAAATACTGTGCTGTCTCTTCTCCCAATTGCACCTGAAGCAGTCTCCCCCGTCCATGTACTGTAGCCTACAGTAGTTATGTAATTGTACCGGAACATGAGTTGTGACGGAGGAAGCTCAGGGTAAAAACTGGGGCGCTTACTTTCTCTAAAATGTACAAACTCATCCATAATCTGATCTCACATACTTGTGTGGTCAGCAAGCTAACTAGTAGTCATGGGACACAACACTGGGAGTCTGTATTGGTTAGGCTACTTGAGTTGTGCATTATTCTGGTGGACGGCGGCAGAAAATAACCCTACCACAATATAGCCGGCTTTAACAAACAAAAAAAGTTTCCCGTCAGCAAAGGCATAACATTTATGTATTCTCTCTAGGAACTCTACTTGATGTAAAGTGAAATGTGTCCTTCGCTATCAAATAAACATCTGAATCCAACTTTTGTACGAACCGCACCACATTCCGTGCTTCAATTAGACCACAGAACTTCACCCGAAACATCCTACCACGAAATCTATCACTGTCCACACAGCCGGGATGTAGTGCGGTTCCAACGCTAACTAACTTAACTAAATAGTTTCCAGATAGCATAACTTACTGACCTGCTTCTAGCTAGTTAAGACGTGGCTAAACGACATCCTTTGGTACAACTCTTACAGGGCCAAAAACGTAAACAACAATAAGCTAACGTTAGGCAGCTTGCTAGCTAACGTTAGGTAATAGTTGTCAATGTTGACAATATTATGAGTTTACATTTTTACACAACTTTTACAAACATAACTTCGAAATGAATACCATACAATAAGCGAAATTGCTTTGCTTAAAAGTAATTTCAAGTGCCATGCTAAAATGTGCGTTAGCATGGCTAATTGGTTAGCTAGCTAAACTTGGAACGTTGGCTACCTATCCAGCTAACTATAGAAAACAGCTTTTAAAAAAGTAGTCTGCTATAATAATTTCAGCAAGATACATATAAAATTCGCCCCTAACTTACACAACGCTTCTGGAGATCATCCACGACACCATATTTCCAGATCGAGGTTAGTTGAGAGGCAGAAGAGAGAGGGCCCCGGGGCTGGAGAGGTAACGGCTACACCGGAGTGGTGGTAACCACGGTAAACACTTCAGCAACAAGTTAACTACGAGCTATCTTCTCAACCATGTCCGTGACTTTAAAAAAATAAAACGTGTTGATTCACGAATCTAAGATAAAGCAGCCATCGGCTAAAGCGAGAGGTTACGACTTAGCTAGCTATGTTTAAATGATTTTATTAAAGCTAGCCCAACTCCTTCGGGTCCACCTCCTTCACCTCTCTTATGTCTGTGCTTGGCACGAAGAACGGCGCTGCACACCAGCTGACCTGAGATCAGATAGACCTTCCTCCTGCTTTATCTAATTGGACAGAAGTGCCTGTTTACACCAATGCCGCATAACTATTGGCTAGTGAAGATGGTCCATGTGAGATATGGTGAAATATCATACCCAACTCTGATTGGTGTAGATTCGATGCGTGGCGAGTATGAACCAATCATAGTACAAAGCGTTGAGAATAGTATTGTTGCTTTACGATGCGCTGTTGTCGCAAGGAAGTACTGTAAAATAATAACCTCATCGGTTAGCAGTGATTTATTTAAAAATAGACAAATTATACTGGATCAATGCTCATCACATAGGTTTCATTTGCAGAGAGAGCACATAAAGAGCCATAACACCTATATCTGTAATTATGGGAAAATATTATATGTGTATAATTATATACTCCAGAGTGGCGCAGCAGTCTAAGGCACTGCATCGCAGTGCTAGAGATGTCACTACACACCCTAGTTCAAATCCAGGCTGTATCACAACCGGCCGTGATTGGGAGTCCCATAGGGCGGTGCAAAATTGGCCCAGCGTCGTTAGGGTTGGGCCGGTATAGGCCGTCATTGTAAATAAGAATTTGTTCTTAACTGACATGCCTAGTTAAATAAAAAAAAATATATATTGATTAATTTCATGCCCTGTACTATAAAGTATTCTCTCTTGTAGAACATTGTACAAAGTCCAACAACAAAACCATTTGAGGTATTAAGCCGTATCATAGGGTTTAGGAAAATATAATGATATGCGCAGTAGAGTAGATCAATAATGAATCTTTAACATGTTGATTACTACAATCACAAAAACAAAGTGTCTGGTCAGGTTTATGATGAACCGTATTCTGTTCTGGTCAGTAGCCTACAGATGGGAGGTCAGAGGTAAACTAGCACACAGGGACCCTCCCCTTCCATGCAGTGGATTTAGTCTGTGAACAGGGGAAAGCCCTACAGTGGATTTAGTCGGTGAACAGGGGAAAGCACTGCAGTGGATTTAGTCTGTGAACAGGGGAAAGCCCTACAGTGGATTTAGTCTGTGAACAGGGGAAAGCCCTACAGTGGATTTAGTCTGTGAACAGGGGAAAGCCCTACAGTGGATTTAGTCTGTGAACAGGGGAAAGCCCTACAGTGGATTTAGTCTGTAAACAGGGGAAAGCCCTACAGTGGATTTAGTCTGTAAACAGGGGAAAGCCCTACAGTGGATTTAGTCTGTGAACAGGGGAAAGCCCTACAGTGGATTTAGTCTGTAAACAGGGGAAAGCCCTACAGTGGATTTAGTCTGTGAACAGGGGAAAGCCCTAGTGGATTTAGTCTGTGAACAGGGGAAAGCCCTACAGTGGATTTAGTCTGTAAACAGGGGAAAGCCCTACAGTGGATTTAGTCTGTGAACAGGGGAAAGCCCTACAGTGGATTTAGTCTGTGAACAGGGGAAAGCCCTACAGTGGATTTAGTCTGTGAACAGGGGAAAGCCCTACAGTGGATTTAGTCTGTGAACAGGGGAAAGCCCTACAGTGGATTTAGTCAGTGAACAGGGGAAAGCACAATAGTGGATTTAGTCTGTGAACAGGGGAAAGCCCTACAGTGGATTTAGTCGGTGAACACGTGTAACGGATGTGAAATGGCTAGCTAGTTAGCGGGTACGCGCTAGTAGCGTTTCAATCAGTTACGTCACTTGCTCTGAAACCTATTAGTAGTGTTGCCCCTTGCTCTGCAAGGGCCGCGGCCTTTGTGGAGCGATCGGTAACGATGCTTCGTGGGCGACCGTTGTTGATGTGTGCAGAGGGTCCCTGGTTCACGGCCGTGTCGGGGCGAGGGGACGCCGTAAAGTTATACTGTTACATTGGTGCCGTGACCCGGATCACTGGTTGCTGCGGAAAAGGAGGAGGTTGAAAGGGGGGTGAGTGTAACGGATGTGAAATGGCTAGCTAGTTAGCGGGTACGCGCTAGTAGCGTTTCAATCAGTTACGTCACTTGCTCTGAAACCTATTAGTAGTGTTGCCCCTTGCTCTGCAAGGGCCGCGGCCTTTGTGGAGCGATGGGTAATGATGCTTCGTGGGCGACCGTTGTTGATATGTGCAGAAGGTCCCTGGTTCGCGCCCGTGTCGGGGCGAGGGGACGGTTTAAAGTTATACTGTTACACAGGGGAAAGCCCTACAGTGGATTTAGTCGGTGAACAGGGGAAAGCACAATAGTGGATTTAGTCTGTGAACAGGGGAAAGACCTGCAGTGGATTTAGTCGGTGAACAGGGGAAAGCCCTACACTGGATTTAGTCTGTGAACAGGGGAAAGCCCTACAGTGGATTTAGTCTGTGAACAGGGGAAAGCCCTACACTGGATTTAGTCTGTGAACAGGGGAAAGCCCTACACTGGATTTAGTCTGTGAACAGGGGAAAGCCCTACACTGGATTTAGTCTGTGAACAGGGGAAAGCCCTACACTGGATTTAGTCTGTGAACAGGGGAAAGCCCTACACTGGATTTAGTCGGTGAACAGGGGAAAGCCCTAAATCCAAAGGGTTTCACATACTTTTTCTTGCCACTGTAGATAATATTGAATGTTATTCATGAACACGCCAGTAGGCTAGAGAGATTCCCCACGGGATCCCGGGTCTCACAAAGCGAAACTGAACACAGATGCCACATTTGTGCATTGAAGAGACAAGGCTTAAACTCTCCATGAACTGCCAGTGATGATGTTGCTGCACAATGGCAACATTACAAGGCTATTCAAAATGTGGAATCTTTACAATAACGATAAGGATAATGAAATTCCTCTTTAAGTCAGACAATTGCATTTTTCTCTGTACGCTACATGTGAGGATTTGATTAATCCACGAAGAAGCAATTGCAGAAATAATTTAGTGATTGCTTCTGACTGAAAGCATGATACCACTGAAGGGTCCGATGCCATTTCTAATTGCAATCATTGGTGTTCAAGTGGCTGAAAATTAGACTGGTGGAATTGCCTGCTCTGCTTTGGTACATCTCGGGCTGGTTGGACTCCTCTGTTTTCAGGAGGAGAGTGTATCTGGGTCCCAAAAGGCACCCTAGCCCCTATATAGTGCACAACGTTTGACCAGGGCCCATAGAGTAGTGCACTATGTAGGGAATAGGGTTCCGTTTGGCCAAGCAGCACAGTTTAACAGCCGTCTCAGGTGATGTGTAATTCTATCAGCAGTGGGGTTATGTTTCTCCATCTACTGCCCTGACCTGAAGGTAACACAAGGCTGATTGGCTCCAGTGGACAGGCGTTACATACAGCGAGGCCTGCCCTGACCTGAAGGTAACACAAGGCTGATTGGCTCCAGTGGACAGGCGTTACATACAGCGAGGCCTGCCCTGACCTGAAGGTAACACAAGGCTGATTGGCTCCAGTGGACAGGCGTTACATACAGCGAGGCCTGCCCTGACCTGAAGGTAACACAAGGCTGATTGGCTCCAGTGGGCAGGCGTTACATACAGCGAGGCCTGCCCTGACCTGAAGGTAACACAAGGCTGATTGGCTCCAGTGGGCAGGCGTTACATACAGCGAGGCCTGCCCTGACCTGAAGGTAACACAAGGCTGATTGGCTCCAGTGGGCAGGCGTTACATACAGCGAGACACCTTCTCCTTTATATTACAGGCAGCACAGCCACAAGGCCAGCCTCAGGGGCAGAGCTGTAAAGGGATAAACAGAGGAACACAATAGCACAAAACGTATAATAGATGTTTCCCTCAACGGTGGTGGAGCTGCATCAACAAGAGAAAATAAAGCTTCAATAAAAGAGAAGAAAACAAACATCAACATAATTTCCTACATTTTAAATATCTATTGTCTTATGCATCTTATTTGATATCTATCAAGTTATTATCAAAATATAGCCGGACATCACTAATATTCAATATAATAATACATCATTTAATTTTTTTGGGGGACAAATGTACATAATGTTTCTGCCGCCGTCTCTTATGACCGAAAAGAGCTTCTAGAAATCAGGACAGTGATTACTCACCTCGTATTGAAGGACAATTTTTTTTCTTTAACGAGTCAGACGCGAGGGATTTACTCCAGTCACCCGACAAGGCCCTCATCCACGTCATTCGCAGGAGAAAAAGACGGAGGTATCGAGGACGAAGTTCGGGGTGCCATGTAAGGATCCGGCAACGAGTGGGTAATTTGCCTTTACCATCAGTCCTATTAGCCAACGTACAATCATTGGATAATAAAATAGACAAACTATGATCACGTAAAGTATATCCAGCGGGACACTAACTGTAATATCTTATCGAGTTGTGGCTGAACGACGACATGAATAACACAGCTGGCAGGTTATACACTGTATCAGCAGGATAGAACAGCAGCCTCTGGTAAGACAAGGGGTGGCAGGTTATACACTGTATCAGCAGGATAGAACAGCAGCCTCTGGTAAGACAAGGGGTGGCAGGTTATACACTGTATCAGCAGGATAGAACAGCAGCCTCTGGTAAGACAAGGGGTGGCAGGTTATACACTGTATCGGCAGGATAGAACAGCAGCCTCTGGTAAGACAAGGGGTGGCAGGTTATACACTGTATCAGCAGGATGGAACAGCAGCCTCTGGTAAGACAAGGGGTGGCAGGTTATACACTGTATCAGCAGGATAGAACAGCAGCCTCTGTTAAGACAAGGGGTGGCAGGTTATACACTGTATCAGCAGGATAGAACAGCAGCCTCTGGTAAGACAAGGGGTGGCAGGTTATACACTGTATCAGCAGGATAGAACAGCAGCCTCTGGTAAGACAAGGGGTGGCAGGTTATACACTGTATCAGCAGGATAGAACAGCAGCCTCTGGTAAGACAAGGGGTGGCAGGTTATACACTCTATCAGCAGGATAGAACAGCAGCCTCTGGTAAGACAAGGGGTGGCAGGTTATACACTGTATCAGCAGGATAGAACAGACACCTCTGGTAAGACAAGGGGTGGCAGGTTATACACTGTATCAGCAGGATAGAACAGACACCTCTGGTAAGACAAGGGGTGGCAGGTTATACACTGTATCAGCAGGATAGAACAGCAGCCTCTGGTAAGACAAGGGGTGGCAGGTTATACACTGTATCAGCAGGATAGAACAGACACCTCTGGTAAGACAAGGGGTGGCAGGTTATACACTGTATCAGCAGGATAGAACAGCAGCCTCTGGTAAGACAAGGGGTGGCAGGTTATACACTGTATCAGCAGGATAGAACAGCAGCCTCTGGTAAGACAAGGGGTGGCAGGTTATACACTGTATCAGCAGGACAGAACAGCAGCCTCTGGTAAGACAAGGGGTGGCAGGTTATACACTGTATCAGCAGGATAGAACAGCAGCCTCTGGTAAGACAAGGGGTGGCAGGTTATACACTGTATCAGCAGGATAGAACAGACACCTCTGGTAAGACAAGGGGTGGCAGGTTATACACTGTATCAGCAGGATGGAACAGCAGCCTCTGGTAAGACAAGGGGTGGCAGGTTACACACTGTATCAGCAGGATAGAACAGCAGCCTCTGGTAAGACAAGGGGTGGCAGGTTATACACTGTATCAGCAGGATAGAACAGCAGCCTCTGGTAAGACAAGGGGTGGCAGGTTATACACTGTATCAGCAGGATAGAACAGCAGCCTCTGGTAAGACAAGGGGTGGCGGGTTATACACTGTATCAGCAGGATAGAACAGCAGCCTCTGGTAAGACAAGGGGTGGCTGGTTATACACTGTATAGGCAGGATAGAACAGCAGCCTCTGGTAAGACAAGGGGTGGTGGTCTATGTATATTTGTAAACAACAGCTGGTGCATGATATCTAAGGAAGTCTCAAGGTTTTGCTCGCCTGAGGTAGAGTATCTCATGATAAGCTGCAGACCACACTATTTACCAAGAGAGTTTTCATCTGTGTTCTTCGTAGCTGTCTATTTACCACCACAAACCAATACTAGCACTAAAACCGCACTCAATGAGCTGTATACGGCCATAAGCAAACAGGAAAATGCTCATCTAGAGGTGGCGCTCCTAGTGGCCGGGGACTTTAATGCAGGGAAACATAAATCCGTTTGACCTCATTTCTACCAGCATGTTAAATGGGCATCCAGAGGGAAAAAGACTCTAGACCACCTTTACTCCACACACGCGTACAAAGCTCTCCCTCTCCCTCCATTTGTCAAATCTGACCATAATTCTATCCTCCTGATTCCTGCTTACAATCAAAAACTAAAGCAGGAAGCACCAGCAACTCGGTCAATAAAAAAGTGGTCAGGGCCAACCAGGCAGGATATAACCCCACCCACTTTGCCAAAGCACAGCCCCCACACTACTAGAGGGATATCAACAGACCACCAACTTACTACCCTGAGACAAGGCTGAGTATAGCCCACGAAGATCTCCCCCACGGCACGATCCCGAGGGGGGCGCCAAACCCGGACAGGAAGATCACGTCAGTGACTCAACCCACTCAAGTGACGCACCCCTCCTAGGGACGGCATGGAAGAGCACCAGTAAGCCCGTGACTCAGCCCCCATAATAGGGTTAGAGGCAGAGAATCCCGGTGGAGAGAGGGGAACCGGCCAGGCAGAGACAGCAAGGGCGGTTCGTCGCTCCAGCGCCTTTCCGTTCACCTTCACACTCCTGGGCCAGACTACACTCAATCATAGGACCTACTGAAGAGATGAGTAGGTGAGTAGAGTAGAGTCTGCTTCTCTCACATGGATAGGCAGATCATTCCATAAAAATGGAGCTCTATAGGAGAAAGCCCTGCCTCCAGCTGTTTGCTTAGAAATTCTAGGAACAATAAAGAGGCCTGCGTCTTGTGACCGTAGCGTACGTGCAAGTATGTACGGCAGGACCAAATCGGAGAGACAGGTAGGAGCAAGCCCATGTAATGTTTTGTAGGTTAGCAGTAAAACCTTGAAATCAGCCCTAGCCTTAACAGGAAGCCAGTGTAGAGGGGCTAGCAATGGAGTAATGTGATCACATTTTTTGGTTCTAGTCAAGATTCTAGCAGCCGTGTTTAGCACTAACAGATTTTTGAAATGTTACGAAGATTAAAAAAAGCTGTCCTTCAAATAGTCTTGATATGTTCGTCAAAGAGAGATCAGGGTCCAGAGTAACGTCGAGGTCCTTCACAGTTTTATTTGAGACGACTGTACAACCATCAAGATTAATTGTCAGATCCAACAGAAGATCTCTTTGTTTCTTGGGACCTAGAACAAGCATCTCTGTTTTGTCCGAGTTTAAAAGTAAAAGATTTGCCGCCATCCACTTCCTGATGTCTGAAACACAGGCTTCCAGGGTGGGCAATTTCGCGGCTTCACCATGTTTCATCTAAATGTACGGCTGTGTGTCGTCCGCATAGCAGTGAAAGTTAACATTATGCTTCCGAATATGTAGTGAAAACAATAGTGATCCTAGAACGGAAACTTGAGGAACACCGAAATGTACAGTTGATTTGTCAGAGGACAAACCATCCACAGAGACAAACTGATATCTTTTCCGACAGATAAGATCTAAACCAGGCCAGAACTTGTCCGTGTTGATCAATTTGGGGTTTCCAATCTCTCCAAAAGAAAGTGGTGATTGATGGTGTCAAAAGCAGCACTAAGGTCTAGGAGCACGAGGACAGATGCAGAGCCTTGGTCTGACGCCATTAAAAGGTCATTTACCACCTTCACGAGTGCAGTCTCAGTGCTATGATGGGGTCTAAAACCAGACTGAAGCATTTCATATACTGCGCAACAGCTTTTTCTAAAAGTTTTGAGAGCAATGTAGGATTCGATATTGGCCAATAGTTTCTAATAGTTTTTGGGTCATGGTTTGGTTTTGTCAAGAGAGGCTTTATTACTGCCACTTTTAGTGAGTTTGGTGGATAGAGAGCCGTTTATTATGTTCAACATAGGAGGGCCAAGCACATGAAGCAGCTCTTTCAGTAGTTTAGTTGGAATAGGATCCAGTATGCAGCTTGAAGGTTTAGAGGCCATGATTATTTTCATCATTATGTCAAGAGATACAGGATAAAAAAACTTGAGTGTCTCCCTTGATCCTAGGTCCTGGCAGTGTTGTGCAGACTCAGGACAACTGAGCTTTGGAGAAATAGGGACATTTAAAGGATCATGATCTTTTCATCAAAGAAGTTCATGAATGTATCACGACTGAAGTGAAAGCAATCCTCTCTTGGGGAATGCTGCTTTTTAGTTAGCTTTGCAACAGTATCAAAAATAAATGCTGGATTGTTCTTATTCTCCTCAAATAAGTTGGAAAAATAGGATGATCGAGCAGCAGTGAGAGTTCTTCGATACTGCACGGTACTGTCTTTCCAAGCTAGTCGGAAGACTTCCAGTTTGGTGGAGTGCCATTTCCGTTCCAATCATCTAGAAGCTTGCTTCAGGGCTCTGGTATTTTCTGTATACCAGGGAGCTAGTTTCTTATGACAAATGTTTTTTGTTTTTAGGGGTGCGACTGCATCTAGGGCATTACGCAAGGTTAAATTTAGTTCCTCAGTTAGGTGGCTAACTTTTTTTTTTTGTCCTCTGACGTCCTTGGGTAGGTGGAGGGAGTCTGGAAGTGCAACTAGGAATCTTTGGGTTGTCTGAGTATTTATAGCACGGCTTTTGATGATCCTTGGTTGGGGTTTAAGCAGATAATTTGTTGCGATTGCAAATTTAAGAAATTGGTGGTCCAATAGTCCAGGATTATGAGGAAAAACATTAAGATCCACAATATTTATTCCACGGGACAAAACTAGGTCCAGAGTTTGACTGTGGCAGTTAGTAGGTCCGGAGACATGTTGGACGAAACCCACTGTCATGACGTTGGCCTGTGGGTAAGGTTTATGACCTCCCCCATAAATACCTTTCTCCCTTTCCTCTCTTGACTCTACTGAAGGACTCTTGAAAAGCCTTTGTTAAACATAGAGAGTCGGTGAACATCAAAAGGTGGGGGGAAAGGAACCATATTTCGGTAATCCAACCAGTTGAAAATATGCGTTGGTACTCAATGAATATGATGTCAGTTCAGTTGTCATCTGAGACATTCTTATTAAAACTTCTTTGGGAAAGGTATTGAGTAGCTTGAATGAATAAGGTGCCCAGAGTAAACTTGCTTGTTACCCAGGCCCAGAAGCTATGATATGCATACAAGTAGTAGATTGGGATAGAAAACACTCTAAAGTTTCCAAAACTGTTAAATAATGTCTGTGAGTATAACAGAACTCATATGGCAGACGAAAACTTGAGACAAATCCAACCAGGAAGTGGTAAATCTGAGGTTTGTAGTTTCATTTAAGTGATTGCCTATCCAATATGCTGTATCTATGGGGCCAGATTGCACTTCCCAAGGCTTCCAGCAGATGTCAACAGTCTTTAGAAAGTTGTTTGAGGCTTCTATTGTGGAAGGTGGTCGAATAAGAGCTGTTTCAACAAGTGGACTAAGCTGTGGCCAATGAGTTGTTTACTGCGCGGTCACGCGGGCACGCCGTTCCTTCTTTTTCCTCTGTAATGGATACGCTATTGTCCGGTTGGAATATTATTGAAGATTTATTATAAAAATACCTTAAGGATTGATTGTAAACATCGTTTGACATGTTTCTACAAACTGTAATGGAACTCTTTAGACTTTTCGTCTGGATTTTTGCGCTCGCGCATTGTGCCTTTGGAATAGTGAACTAAACGCGCGAACAAAACGGAGGTATTTGGACATAAATATGGACGTAATCGAACAAAACAAACATTTCTTGTGGAATGGGAGTCCTGGGAGTGCATTCCGACGAAGATCAGCAAAGGTAAGTGAAGATTTATAATGCTATTTCTGACTTTTGTTAACTCCAGAATTTGGCGGGTAACTGTATGGCTTGCTTTGGTGGCTGAACACTGTACTCAGATTATTGAATATTGTGCTTTGCCGTAAAGCTTTTTTGAAATCTGACACAGCGGTTGCATTAAGAACAAGTTTATCTTTAATTCTATGTAAAACATGTATCTTTCATCAAAGTTTATGATGAGTATTTATGTTATTTGATGTGGCTCTCTGCAATTTCTCCGGATGTTTTGGAGGCATTTCTGAACATGGCGCCAATGTAAACTGAAGTTTTTGGATATAAATATGAACTTTATCGAACAAAACATACATGTATTGTGTAACATTGAGTCCTGGGAGTGTCATCTGATGAAGATCGTCGAAGGTTAGTGATTCATTTTATCTGTATTTCTGCTTTTTGTGACACCTCTCTTTGGTTGGAAAATGGCTGAATGCTTTCTGTGACTAGTTGCTGACCTAACATAATGATATGTTCTGCTTTCGCCGAAAAGCCTTTTTGAAATCAGACACTGTGGTTGGATTAACGAGAAGTGTATCTTTAAAATGGTGTAAAATACTTGTATGTTTGAGGAATTTTAATTATGAGATTTCTGTTGTTTTGAATTTGGCGCCCTGCAATTTCACTGGCTAGTTTCACGCTAGCGTCCCGAACGATCCCAGAGAGGTTAATGATAGGATGACATAAACTGTATCGTGGAAAGTCTACACATTATAGTTATCAGATTCACATGGAATTGTTGTGCAATTTAAATGTTTAAATATGAAACTATTTGTGAAATGATTAAATTTTAGGTTCCAAATGAGAGAATTGGGTTTTCATAAGGTTAGAGCTCTGCTCAATCAGTGGCCCGCCCCTGTGAAGAGACATGGGTTATAAACTATGAAACACACCCTTCTCTCCCTCCACTATGACGAAAATGTAACCTCCTGTTCCAGGTACATTAGGGCGACGGTCCGATGTCAGAAGGATTCAGATAATAAGCTGTTCCGGGTACATTAGGGCGACGGTCCGATGTCAGAAGGATTCACATAATAAGCTGTTCCGGGTACATTAGGGCGACGGTCCGATGTCAGAGGGATTCACATAATAAGCTGTTCAGGGTACATTAGGGCGACGGTCCGATGTCAGAAGGATTCAGATAATAAGCTGTTCCGGGTACATTAGGGCGACGGTCCGATGTCAGAAGGATTCAGATAATAAGCTGTTCCGGGTACATTAGGGCGACGGTCCGATGTCAGAAGGATTCAGATAAGCTGTTCCGGGTACATTAGGGCGACGGTCCGATGTCAGAAGGATTCAGATAATAAGCTGTTCCAAGGACGTGAGGATGACGTTCCCACGTTAAAAGGATTAACATGTCAACTACAGAACTAAGCCAACCTCAGCGTGAGCTTTGGTTGCGAATGGTATGAACTTTGAACTCTTATTCACTACAGAAGTGATACCTCCTAGCCGTTGAGTTAGCAACGTCCGCTGTTAACGTGGGCTAGGAAAGGACGGACAAAGGATCTGTCCTAACAAACAACATGATACAACCAAGTATCCAGTTTACCACCTGAGACACTCTTCAAAGGACAAGGAAGATCTCTGTTGGGCAACACGGCCAGCATCTACGACCAACCTACCGAAGCTCAGAGTAAATATTTATTGCATTTGCCTTTTCCAAAATGGCGGTAATTTAGAATGCATTGTATTGTATTTACGATAGCATAGCTTCTACCTTTGTTCCTCAGTCTTCCCGCTCTTTCACTCAAACCCAACCCCCTTTCCTTTGTGTAACCAGCCGCCATGTCGGCTTCGTCCACCAGGGACGTTTTCTGTATTACATAATTTGCATTCTGTGTATATGTAATTTTGTGTGATTATTTAGGTATTTAGTAAATAAATAATTAAACCAAAGTTTGTATTGCTGATTCAACTTGTTAGCCAGGGTTCGTGAAGATAACCAAGAATTTACAACTTTCAGATGAGACAGAAATAAGGTGACGATTAATATTGACTGCTATTGATGTAAAATATTACTAGGTTTATAAGAGTTTATTCGAAAGATAACAGCTCTATAAACACTCTTTCGTGGTACCCCGACTTTCTAGTTAAAACCTGTTAGGGCTGCAAGCCCGATATCGGTACACCTCTGACAACATCCAGCTCAAGTGCAGGGCGCGAAATTCAAAATCTATTTTTTTTTAAATATTTAACTTTCACACATTAACAAGTCCAATACAGCATTTGAAAGATAAACATCTTGTCAATCCAGCCAACATGTCCGATTTTTTAAATGTTTTACAGAGAAAACACCACATATATTTATGTTAGCTCACCACCAAATAAAAAAGAGGACAGACATTTTTCACAGCACAAGTAGGATGAAGTAGCATGCACAAGCCAACCTAACTAACCTAAAACCAACTTAAATAACCTAGAAAAAACTACATCAGATGACAGTCCTATAACATGTTACACAATAAATCTATGTTTTGTTCAAAAAAATTGCATATTTTAGCTATAAATCAGTTTTACATTACTGCTACCATCAAAGCTACAGTCAGAAATCGCACGGGAGTAGCCAGAGAAAATACAGACACCAACGTCAACTACTAATTACACATCAGAAAACATTTCAGAGAAATATATGGTGGATAGCTAATGAAAGACAAAGATCTTGTGAATAAAGCCAATATTTCAGATTTTTAAAATGTTTTACAGCGAAAACACCACATATATTTATGTTAGCTCACCACCAAATACAAAAGACAGACAGACATTTTTCACAGCAACGGTAGCATGCAAGTAGCATGCACAAAGCTAACCAAACTAACCTAGAACCAACCTAAATAACCTAGAAAAAACTCCCTCAGATGACAGTCCTATAACATGTTACACAATAAATCTATGTTTTGTTCGAAGAATTTGCATATTTTAGCTATAAATCAGTTTTACATTACTGCTACCATCTTAGCCACCATCATAGCTACAGTCAGAAATCGCACGGCAGTAGCCAGAGAAAATACAGACACCAACGTCAACTACTAATTACACATCAGAAAACATTTCAGAAAAATATATGGTGGATAGCTAATGAAAGAGAAAGATCTTGTGAATACAGACAATATTTCCGATTTCTGAAGTGTTTTACAGCGAAAACACAATATATCGTTATATTAGCTTACTACAATAGCTAACACACAGCAGCATTGATTCTAGTCAAACGCTAGCGATAGCACAGTTCGACAGATATATGAAAAAGCATCCCAAATTGGGTCCTTATCTTTGTTGATTTTCCATCAGAATGTTCTCCAAAGGGTCCTTTGTTCAGAACCGTCTTCATTTGGACCCAGAACGAACGATGTCCCTCTTGAATTAGCATGGCACACTGGCCATGCCGTGCTAACCTCTCCGTCTTGACAAAATTCTTGCGTCGCATCACGTCTAAAGTCCAGAATAAATTTCAATAATATAATTAAAGTATATTGAAAAAACATACTTTAGGATGATATTGTGACATGTATCAAATAATATCGAAGTCGGAGGTCATATTCACCTATAACGAGGGTTTTCCAGGAGCGCAGTCCAGTTCCTACTTCGCGCCCAGAAAAAAAAATAAAGTGCGCACTTCTCACTCCAAGATGTTGTTTTCAGTCCCTGACAGAGATAATCAAGTCATTTTTTCTCTCACTTCCGCATGACACCCAGGGGAAGGCGTGTGACGTGTTTCTACAGTCCTAAGTGCCAAGGCCTTTTATAGAGAGTATCTTGAAGAGAGACATAGCTTCTTGGAAATTTCACTTCCGGATAGAAAATGGGCTGTAAAAAGAGTTATGTTTCACTTAGAGAAATAATTAAACCTGTTTTAGAAACTAGACAGTGTTTTCTATCCAATTGTAATAATAATATGCATATTGTAAGAGCAAAAATTGATTAAGAGGCCGTTTGAAAATGGGCACATATTTTTCCAGTTTTTCAATACGCCCCCTGCAGCCATAAGTTAATTACATTTACATGATTAGCTTAATCAGGTAATATTAATTACAGAGAAAGGATTTTATAAAATAGCATGTTATATCACTTAATCCGGCATAGCCAAAGACACGACACCACTGAGTCGATGATGGCTGGTGAAGCAAATGCTAAGCTACAGGACTGTTTTGCTAGCACAAACTGGAATATGTTCCGGGATTCTTTCGATGGCATTGAGGAGTACACCACATCATTCACTGGCTTCATCAAGAAGCGCATCGATGACGTTGTCCCCACAGTGACTGTACGTACATACCCCAACCAGAAGCCATGGATTACAGGCAACATCCGCACTGAGCTAAAGGGTAGAGCTCCCGCTTTCAAGGAGCGGGACTCTAACCCGGAAGCTTATAAGAAATCCCGCAATGCCCTCTATTGAACCATCAAACAGGCAAAGCTATAATACAGGACTAAGACGGAATCGTTCTACACCAGCTCCGACGCTCGTCGGATGTGACAGGGCTTGCAAACCATTACAGACTACAAAGGGAAGCACAGCCGAGAGCTGCCCAGTGACACGAGTCTACCAGACAAACTAAATTACTTCTATGCTCGCTTCAAGAAAAGTAACACAGAAACATGCATGAGAGCATCAGCTGTTCCGAACGACTGTGTGATCATGCTCTCCGTAGCCGACGTGAGAAAAACCTTTAAACAGGTCAACAAGGCCGCAGGGCCAGACGGATAACCAGGAAGTGTACTCCGAAAATGCGCTGACCAACTGGCAAGTGTCTTCACTGACATTTTCAACCTCTCCCTGTGTGAGTCTGTAATACCAACATGTTTCAAGCAGACCACCATAATCCCTGTGTCCAAGAACACTAAGGTAACCTGCCTAAATGACTACCGGACCCGTAGCACTCACGTCTGTAGCCATGAAGTGATTTGAAAGGCTGGTCATGTCCCAAATCAACACCATTATCCCAGAAACCTTAGACCCACTCCAATTTGCAAACCGCCCCAACAGATCCACAGATGATACAATCTCTATTGCACTCAACACTGCCCTTTCCCACCTGGACAAAAGGAACACCTATGTAAGAATGCTATTCATTGACTACAGCTCAGTGTTCAACACCATAGTGCCCTCAAAGCTCATCACTAAGCTAAGGACCCTGGGACTAAACACCTCCCTCTGCAACTGGATCCTGGACTTCCTGACGGGCCGCTCCCAGGTGGTGAGGGTAGGTAACAACACACCCGCCACGCTGATCCTCAACACAGGAGCCCCTCAGGGGTGCATGCTCAGTCCCCTCCTGTACTCCCTGTTCACTCATGACTGCACGGCCAGGCACGACTCCAACACCATCATTAAGTTTGCTGATGACACAACAGTGGTAGGCCTGATCACCGACAACGATGAGACAGCCTATAGGGAGGAGGTCAGAGACCTGGCCGTGTGGTGCCAGGACAACAACCTCTCCCTCAACGTGATCATAACAAAGGAGATGATTGTGGACTACAGGAAAAGGAGGACAGAGCACGCCCCCATTCTCATTGATGGGGCTGTCGTGAAACAGGTTGAGAGCTTCAAGTTCCTTGGTGTCCACATCACCAACAAACTATCATGGTCCAAATACACCAAGACAGTCGTAAAGAGGGCTCAACAAAACCTATTCCCTCTCAGGAGACTGAAAAGATTTGGCATGGGTCCTCAGATCCTCAAAAGTTTCTACAGCTGCACCATCGAAAGCTTCCTGACTGGTTGCATCACTGCCTGGTATGGCAACTGCTCGGCCTCCGACCGCAAGGCACTACAGAGGGTGGTGCGAACGGCCCAGTATATCACTGTGGCCAAGCTTCCTGCCATCCAGGACCTCTATACCAGGCGGTGTCATAGGAAGGCCCAAAAAATTGTCAAGACTCCAGCCACCCTAGTCATAGGCTGTTCTCTCTGCTACCGCACGGCAAGCGGTACCGGAGCGCCAAGTCTAGGTCCAAGAGGCTTCTCAACAGCTTCTACCCCCAAGCCATAAGACCCCTGAACAGCTAATCAAATGGCTATTTGCATTGCCCTCCCCCCCTTTTACGCTGCTGCTACTCTCTGTTTATTATCTGTTGCATAGTCACTTTAACTCTACCCATATGTACATATTACCGCAATTACCTCGACTAACCGGTGCCCCCAGCATATTGACTCTGTACCGGTACCCCCTATACATAGCCTCGCTATTGTTATTTTACTGCTGCTCTCTAATTATTTGTTACTTTTATTTCTTATTTTTTACTTAGCTATTTTTTTTACTTAACACGTATTTTTCTTAAAATTGCAATGTTGGTTAAGGGCTTGTAAGTAAGCATTTCACTGTAAGGTAACAGTGGTAGAGAATGGATCTGTGTCTGGCGGATGGAGAAGTCTGCTACTGCAGTGTTACACGGTTGTCTGCCTCGGGGAGCGGAGGGATACCATGTATCACCACGGCAGTGATGTGGGAGCGGAGGGATACCATGTTTCACCACGGCAGTGATGTGGGAGCGGAGGGATACCATGTTTCACCACGGCAGTGATGTGGGAGCGGAGGGACACCATGTTTCACCACGGCAGTGATGTGTTCCAGTGTTCGTTTCCACGGAGCTGAAGATCGACTATTTACGGGTGGAGACGGCAAGGAATTTAAATCCCCCGGGTTGTGCGCTACACTTTAAAGACGAAATAACACTTTTAGTTGATTTGTTTCTTTGGTTGGATTATTTAGTACAGTTTAATGTAGTACATGTCAGATCGATAGGGCGTCGGTGTTAAAGTTTTCGAGGGTTTCTTTTCGCTCTCAGTGGATGGCCATGGCGGTGGAAACGCGACCGGAGCTGGTTGGGAAGCGGTTCCTGTGTGTCAGTGGAGACGAGCCGCTGGATCTCGGGGATATCGGCCGCTGGGGCTGGCGAGCTGGGGTCATCCGAGCCGTTACTCACCGAGACAACAACAATTCAGAGTTAACGGTAAGGAATTTATATTATTTTTAACGGTTTGTCCGACAGTAGACCGATGAGGCATTTGGTATTGGTTTGGCTTTGTAAAACTGAAGTTAGCTGCTTAACGTTGTTAGCTAAATACGTTTTAATTGTTAGCTAGCTGGTTTTCAGTCGCTATTGGCATATAATTATAATAAACACATAGCTAATGTATCTTGTATGACGTAAATTAGCTTTGTATTTTAACTAATTTGTCAGTAACGTTAGTCTTGAGCTATCTATCTACCTCACGTAAACCTAACGTTATCTGGCCGTTAGTAGCGCGCTTGTCAGCAATGTCAAAATTCTAAGAGCAAATAAACTCGAGATAGCTAGCAGAGAGATAGCTAGGAGAGATAGCTGGGCCCGGTTTCCCAAAATCATATTAAGGCTAAATGAATCGTCAGAACCATTGACCTGTGATTAAATGAGCTAACTAGTGAGCCAACGACGAGTCGACCATTACAGACACAGCTCTAGCGACCCTTTCCACGATTTAAACATCAAGGCTGAAATTCCATGACTTGTACAATAATTAGCTAGAACCTGAAGTGCATATTAACTACTGGTATGTCCACCAGTTGTATAGACGACCAACATTTAGAATGTGCTGGCTAAATAGGTAAATCATTCCAGATTTGTCCTAAATCACAGGGCCCGTGTAAAAAGAAAAACACTATCGTTTTTTTGTGCCAGATTACTAATGGTAAATGCACAGGCAGTGTTGCTAATGTAGCCGACATGAATACTGTCAGACATCCAGCTAAATGAATAGTTGCATTTACATTGGCCCCGTTTTATTAGCCAGGAATGAACAGCTGAGTGAACACAAGGATTTAAGATTAGATCATCATGTCACACACAACAGCCATTGTACTAGTGTCAGTAGCTAGAATAGCAACACAATTACACTAAAAAGCTTGCCTGCTGCTGTAATTTACGTAGCTAGGTCAATGCACTATTTTCTTTGAAAATGGACTACCTTTACTGGTCTTTACGTTGTTTTTTCGCTCATCATAATCTGTATTTGATTTGGGATGACCAAAAAATGCACTATCGTTTAGAAATACTTTGACTATGGCACCAAGATGACTATCAATAATGAGCTATATCATATTAGTGAGTACAATTTTAATATGCAAGACAAGCATGAATACCTGAAGGGAAATACATTCTAGTGTCCTGCATTGTAGTTGTCAGTCAGTGTTTATAGAAGTGCAGGCGATGAGTTAAAAGTCCAGCGGCAGCGTGGCTCTCTATATGCATCAACAACACAGCCCTCATTTGGATTGAGATGAATGGTGTAGGGTGGTGGTGCAGGCATTCCATTGAGATGAATGGTGTAGGGCCGTGGTGCAGGCAGTCCATTGAGATGAATGGTGTAGGGCCGTGGTGCAGGCAGTCCATTGAGATGAATGGTGCAGGCAGCCCATTGAGATGAATGGTATAGGACCGTGGTACAGGCAGTCCATTGAGATGAATGGTGCAGACAGCCCATTGAGATGAATGGTGTAGGGCCGTGGTGCAGGCAGCCCATTGAGATGAATGGTGTAGGGTGGTGCAGGCAGTCCATTGAGATGAATGGTGTAGGGTGGTGCAGGCAGTCCATTGAGATAAATGGTACAGGCAGCCCATTGAGATGAATGGTATAGGACCGTGGTACAGGCAGCCCATTGAGATGAATGGTGTAGGGCCGTGGTACAGGCAGCCCATTGAGATGAATGGTGTAGGGCCGTGGTGCAGGCAGCCCATTGAGATGAATGGTGCAGGCAGCCCATTGAGATGAATGGTGTAGGGCCGTGGTGCAGGCAGCCCATTGAGATGAATGGTGTAGGGCCGTGGTGCAGGCAGCCCATTGAGATGAATGGTGCAGACAGGCCATTGAGATGAATGGTGCAGGGTGGTGGTGCAGGCAGCCCATTGAGATGAATGGTGTAGGGCCGTGGTGCAGGCAGCCCATTGAGATGAATGGTGTAGGGCCGTGGTACAGGCAGGCCATTGAGATGAATGGTGCAGACAGGCCATTGAGATGAATGGTGCAGGCAGTCCATTGAGATGAATGGTATAGGGCTGTGGTGCAGGCAGTCCATTGAGATGAATGGTATAGGGCTGTGGTGCAGGCAGTCCATTGAGATGAATGGTATAGGGCTGTGGTGCAGGCAGTCCATTGAGATGAATGGTGTAGGGTGGTGGTGCAGGCAGTCCATTGAGATGAATGGTGTAGGGCCGTGGTACAGGCAGGCCATTGAGATGAATGGTGCAGACAGGCCATTGAGATGAATGGTGTAGGGCTGTGGTGCAGGCAGTCCATTGAGATGAATGGTGTAGGGCCGTGGTGCAGGCAGCCCATTGAGATGAATGGTGCAGACAGGCCATTGAGATGAATGGTGTAGGGTGGTGGTGCAGGCAGTCCATTGAGATGAATGGTGTAGGGCCGTGGTACAGGCAGTCCATTGAGATGAATGGTGTAGGGCCGTGGTACAGGCAGCCCATTGAGATGAATGGTGTAGGGCCGTGGTACAGGCAGTCCATTGAGATGAATGGTGTAGGGTGGTGGTGCAGGCAGCCCATTGAGAATAATGGTGTAGGCAGTCCATTGAGATGAATGGTGTAGGGTGGTGGTACAGGCAGCCCATTGAGATGAATGGTGTAGGGCCGTGGTGCAGGCAGCCCATTGAGATGAATGGTGTAGGGCCATGGTGCAGGCAGCCCATTGAGAAGAATGGTGTACGGCCGTGGTGCAGGCAGCCCATTGAGATGAATGGTGTAGGCCCGTGGTGCAGGCAGCCCATTGAGATGAATGGTGCAGGCAGCCCATTTTAATTCTCAGTGTGTACTGTACAGTATGATGGTTTGTTTTCAGGCCTGAGGGCACCAACTGGAGCCGGCAGAGAGAGCTACTAATCAGCACAGACTGACTGGGCCGGGGGAAAGAATGTTCCACCGTGAATAGAGGCCTGTCTGGCTGTGTGTTGCTGAGCTGGGAATCTGTAAACGTGTAGCTAGCTCGGCTGTGACACGCTGTTGTGCCAACGCTAGCTTCTATAAGTCTTTGGTTCAGAGTACTGTGTGTGGAGGGAGAATCAACGTACAGTATGTTTCTAGGAGTTAGGTTCTGAACACCTTGGCTACACTCATTCATTCCTATCACTGTTAAAACAATACTGCATGTAGGACAGCTAGTTGTTCCAATGGCTTTTGTTTCAGAGAGAATAAACCAAACATTTTACTCTGACAATAAAGGTACTTGAAATGAACGTGTTATTTTGTTGCCCTAGGAGACAGAATGTAACATGAGACTGGTGGGGGCCAGCAGCTCCCCCTCCCCCACCGGTACCACAACATAAGGCAGCCATGTCTGTGTTCTATGACAGTAGGCTCTCTCTGGTTTCCAGATTGCAAAACCGGGTTTCGGGCTCCTGTCTGGAGGCCAAGCCGGGTTTCGGACTCCTGTCCGGAGGCCAAGCCGGGTTTCGGACTCCTGTCCGGAGGCCAAGCCGGGTTTCGGACTCCTGTCCGGAGGCCAAGCCGGGTTTCGGACTAGGCTAGCACTACATTTCCACAGCCGGTGATTACCAGACAATGCCTTTCCAACGTAGGTCTAATAGTTCTCCTAGATTCTAACTTCCAAAATAGGATCGGTCATGTCAATAACATTACTGTTAATAATAGTGTTGGGGAAAATATGTTGACATGATTCCTACTACCGCCAGTACAGCCCTGGGAATGAAGAATTAACGCTCTGTCCCTCTTCACCAGATTGTAACATTTAGTTTCAGACAGTTGAAGGACACTATAAAGACAGACAGAAATAGAGAACTGAAAACACAGCGTAGTAGAAACATCAAGACATGTCTTTCACAATACAGGCTCTTCAAATGTCTGCATAGCCCCACCCTCTGCAGGGAAGAGTTTCATTGGGGTAACAGTGGGACATAGCCCCACCCTCTGCAGGGAAGAGTTTCATTGGGGTAACAGTGGGACATAGCCCCACCCTCTGCAGGGAAGAGTTTAATTGGGGTAACAGTGGGACATAGCCCCACCCTCTGCAGGGAAGAGTTTCATTGGGGTAACAGTGGGACATAGCCCCACCCTCTGCAGGGAAGAGTTTCATTGGGGTAACAGTGGGACATAGCCCCACCCTCTGCAGGGAAGAGTTTCATTGGGGTAACAGTGGGACATAGCCCCACCCTCTGCAGGGAAGAGTTTCATTGGGGTAACAGTGGGACATAGCCCCACCCTCTGCAGGGAAGAGTTTCATTGGGGTAACAGTGGGACATAGCCCCACCCTCTGCAGGGAAGAGTTTCATTGGGGTAACAGTGGGACATAGCCCCACCCTCTGCAGGGAAGAGTTTCATTGGGGTAACAGTGGGACATAGCCCCACCCTCTGCAGGGAAGAGTTTCATTGGGGTAACAGTGGGACATAGCCCCACCCTCTGCAGGGAAGAGTTTCATTGGGGTAACAGTGGGACATAGCCCCACCCTCTGCAGGGAAGAGTTTCATTGGGGTAACAGTGGGACATAGCCCCACCCTCTGCAGGGAAGAGTTTCATTGGGGTAACAGTGGGAAGGAATTGATTGTTTGGATAAACAGTAACTGTGTGTGCTGCCGTAACTCTGTGTAAATCCATAAATACCTTTTAAAGAACGGCCTCTTAAAGAACCCGTTTAGTTATCTTGGTAGGCTGTAGGCCAGGTGGTCTCAGTAACCTGGAGTGTGACCCACTTCCTGTTTACAGTCAGATACATGTTGGAATCAGTGGGTCCTGTTGAGTTGTCCAGTAGATGGAAACATGCCTTTGACGTCGTAGGGACCATATAGCCATATAGCTTTATATAGCTTTATTTACACCATGACTGCTTGTTTCAGACGTCTAGTGGGGCGGCAGGTAACCTAGTGGTTAGAGCATTGGACTAGTAACCGGCAGGTAACCTAGTGGTTAGAGCATTGGACTAGTAACCAGCAGGTAACCTAGTGGTTAGAGCATTGGACTAGTAACCAGCAGGTAACCTAGTGGTTAGAGCATTGGACTAGTAACCAGCAGGTAACCTAGTGGTTAGAGCATTGGACTAGTAACCAGCAGGTAACCTAGTGGTTAGAGCATTGGACTAGTAACCAAAAGGTAACCTAGTGGTTAGAGCATTGGACTAGTAACCAAAAGGTAACCTAGTGGTTAGAGCGTTGGACTAGTAACCAAAAGGTAACCTAGTGGTTAGAGCGTTGGACTAGTAACCAAAAGGTAACCTAGTGGTTAGAGCGTTGGACTAGTAACCAGCAGGTAACCTAGTGGTTAGAGCGTTGGACTAGTAACCAGCAGGTAACCTAGTGGTTAGAGCGTTGGACTAGTAACCAGCAGGTAACCTAGTGGTTAGAGCGTTGGACTAGTAACCAGCAGGTAACCTAGTGGTTAGAGCGTTGGACTAGTAACCAGCAGGTAACCTAGTGGTTAGAGCGTTGGACTAGTAACCAGCAGGTAACCTAGTGGTTAGAGCGTTGGACTAGTAACCAGCAGGTAACCTAGTGGTTAGAGCGTTGGACTAGTAACCAGCAGGTAACCTAGTGGTTAGAGCATTGGACTAGTAACCAGCAGGTAACCTAGTGGTTAGAGCATTGGACTAGTAACCAAAAGGTAACCTAGTGGTTAGAGCGTTGGACTAGTAACCAAAAGGTAACCTAGTGGTTAGAGCGTTGGACTAGTAACCAAAAGGTAACCTAGTGGTTAGAGCGTTGGACTAGTAACCAAAAGGTAACCTAGTGGTTAGAGCGTTGGACTAGTAACCAAAAGGTAACCTAGTGGTTAGAGCGTTGGACTAGTAACCAAAAGGTAACCTAGTGGTTAGAGCGTTGGACTAGTAACCAGCAGGTAACCTAGTGGTTAGAGCGTTGGACTAGTAACCAGCAGGTAACCTAGTGGTTAGAGCGTTGGACTAGTAACCAGCAGGTAACCTAGTGGTTAGAGCGTTGGACTAGTAACCAGCAGGTAACCTAGTGGTTAGAGCATTGGACTAGTAACCAGCAGGTAACCTAGTGGTTAGAGCATTGGACTAGTAACCAGCAGGTAACCTAGTGGTTAGAGCATTGGCCTAGTAACCAGCAGGTAACCTAGTGGTTAGAGCATTGGACTAGTAACCAGCAGGTAACCTAGTGGTTAGAGCATTGGACTAGTAACCAAAAGGTAACCTAGTGGTTAGAGCGTTGGACTAGTAACCAAAAGGTAACCTAGTGGTTAGAGCGTTGGACTAGTAACCAAAAGGTAACCTAGTGGTTAGAGCATTGGACTAGTAACCAAAAGGTAACCTAGTGGTTAGAGCATTGGACTAGTAACCAAAAGGTAACCTAGTGGTTAGAGCGTTGGACTAGTAACCAAAAGGTAACCTAGTGGTTAGAGCGTTGGACTAGTAACCAAAAGGTAACCTAGTGGTTAGAGCGTTGGACTAGTAACCAAAAGGTAACCTAGTGGTTAGAGCGTTGGACTAGTAACCAGCAGGTAACCTAGTGGTTAGAGCGTTGGACTAGTAACCAGCAGGTAACCTAGTGGTTAGAGCGTTGGACTAGTAACCAGCAGGTAACCTAGTGGTTAGAGCGTTGGACTAGTAACCAGCAGGTAACCTAGTGGTTAGAGCGTTGGACTAGTAACCAGCAGGTAACCTAGTGGTTAGAGCGTTGGACTAGTAACCAGCAGGTAACCTAGTGGTTAGAGCGTTGGACTAGTAACCAGCAGGTAACCTAGTGGTTAGAGCGTTGGCCTAGTAACCAGCAGGTAACCTAGTGGTTAGAGCATTGGACTAGTAACCAGCAGGTAACCTAGTGGTTAGAGCATTGGACTAGTAACCAAAAGGTAACCTAGTGGTTAGAGCGTTGGACTAGTAACCAAAAGGTAACCTAGTGGTTAGAGCGTTGGACTAGTAACCAAAAGGTAACCTAGTGGTTAGAGCGTTGGACTAGTAACCAAAAGGTAACCTAGTGGTTAGAGCGTTGGACTAGTAACCAAAAGGTAACCTAGTGGTTAGAGCGTTGGACTAGTAACCAAAAGGTAACCTAGTGGTTAGAGCGTTGGACTAGTAACCAAAAGGTAACCTAGTGGTTAGAGCGTTGGACTAGTAACCAAAAGGTAACCTAGTGGTTAGAGCGTTGGACTAGTAACCAGCAGGTAACCTAGTGGTTAGAGCGTTGGACTAGTAACCAGCAGGTAACCTAGTGGTTAGAGCGTTGGACTAGTAACCAGCAGGTAACCTAGTGGTTAGAGCGTTGGACTAGTAACCAGCAGGTAACCTAGTGGTTAGAGCGTTGGACTAGTAACCAGCAGGTAACCTAGTGGTTAGAGCGTTGGACTAGTAACCAGCAGGTAACCTAGTGGTTAGAGCATTGGCCTAGTAACCAGCAGGTAACCTAGTGGTTAGAGCATTGGCCTAGTAACCAGCAGGTAACCTAGTGGTTAGAGCATTGGACTAGTAACCAGCAGGTAACCTAGTGGTTAGAGCATTGGACTAGTAACCAAAAGGTAACCTAGTGGTTAGAGCATTGGACTAGTAACCAAAAGGTAACCTAGTGGTTAGAGCATTGGACTAGTAACCAAAAGGTAACCTAGTGGTTAGAGCATTGGACTAGTAACCAAAAGGTTGCAAGATCGAATCCCTGAGCTGACAAGGTGAAAATATTTAGTTCTGCCCCTGAACAAGGCAGTTAACCCACTGTTCCCCGGTAGGCCGTCATTGTAAATAAGATTGTGTTCTTAACTGACTTGCCTCGTTAAATAAAGGTCAAATAATAAAATAAAAATAGTAGTGGTTTCTAGAATGTCTCCTAAATCTTCTGGACTAAATGTTTCTGATTCTAGTTGCTATTGTCTTATTTACTGTTGGTACAATAACACACAGTATGATTTGACATAATGGTATAAAAACTGCACTAGAACATTGTACGTCCCTGAAAGTATATTACTGCCTTGTTTATTCTGTAGCAGTGTGAGTCACTGGCTTGGTACTCTGATATTTCAGACAGCAGAGCTCTCATTAGGAGTGGAGAGGGAGAGAGAGACTCTGTTTCACCAATGGCTGGACTGTATCCCGTAGCAACAGCGGCTTAGCCATGTGAATGACAGGTTCCTCTGAGTTCACCAGCTCTAGTTAGCTCCACGTTGCTCCACATCAGGACACGATCAGATTCAGATCCTATTTAACACGGTCTGTTCTGCACTCTTAGACATATTAACCTAATGAGAAGGACAAGGCAAGTGTTGGATATAGCATAGAGTATTGATGGTGTGTTTTACCGTATAGGCTCGCCTACATGTCAACATGTCCTGTATCATCTGTGTTGACTGATATAAAGGATTGCTACACCAGATAAGCCCAACCATCATCATTTACACTTCTGTTTGTCAAACTATTTCCCTCCTTTTCCCCCAGGAAATACATGCTGATCACCCTGTGGTCTTTATGCCCAGTTAGTGGGCTGTGTTTTCCTCTGTACTGACCCTGTTCTCTGAGACGGCCCAGTCTCCCCAGACCTTCCAACCCATCTCTGTACTGACCCTGTTCTCTGAGACGGCCCAGTCTCCCCAGACCTTCCAACCCATCTCTGTAGTGACCCTGTTCTCTGAGACGGCCCAGTCTCCTCAGACCTTCCAACCCATCTCTGTAGTGACCCTGTTCTCTGAGACGGCCCAGTCTGCCCAGCCCTTCCAACCCATCTCTGTAGTGACCCTGTTCTCTGAGACGGCCCAGTCTCCCCAGACCTTCCAACCCATCTCTGTACTGACCCTGTTCTCTGAGACGGCCCAGTCTCCCCAGACCTTCCAACCCATCTCTGTAGTGACCCTGTTCTCTGAGACGGCCCAGTCTCCCCAGACCTTCCAACCCATCTCTGTTCTGACCCTGTTCTCTGAGACGGCCCAGTCTGCCCAGACCTTCCAACCCATCTCTGTACTGACCCTGTTCTCTGAGACGGCCCAGTCTCCCCAGACCTTCCAACCCATCTCTGTAGTGACCCTGTTCTCTGAGACGGCCCAGTCTCCTCAGACCTTCCAACCCATCTCTGTACTGACCCTGTTCTCTGAGACGGCCCAGTCTCCTCAGACCTTCCAACCCATCTCTGTACTGACCCTGTTCTCTGAGACGGCCCAGTCTCCTCAGACCTTCCAACCCATCTCTGTAGTGACCCTGTTCTCTGAGACGGCCCAGTCTCCCCAGACCTTCCAACCCATCTCTGTAGTGACCCTGTTCTCTGAGACGGCCCAGTCTCCCCAGACCTTCCAACCCATCTCTGTAGTGACCCTGTTCTCTGAGACGGCCCAGTCTGCCCAGCCCTTCCAACCCATCTCTGTACTGACCCTGTTCTCTGAGACGGCCCAGTCTGCCCAGACCTTCCAACCCATCTCTGTAGTGACCCTGTTCTCTGAGACGGCCCAGTCTGCCCAGACCTTCCAACCCCATCTCTGTAGTGACCCTGTTCTCTGAGACGGCCCAGTCTGCCCAGACCTTCCAACCCCATCTCTGTAGTGACCCTGTTCTCTGAGACGGCCCAGTCTCCCCAGACCTTCCAACCCCATCTCTGTAGTGACCCTGTTCTCTGAGACGGCCCAGTCTGCCCAGCCCTTCCAACCCATCTCTGTACTGACCCTGTTCTCTGAGACGGCCCAGTCTGCCCAGCCCTTCCAACCCATCTCTGTACTGACCCTGTTCTCTGAGACGGCCCAGTCTCCTCAGACCTTCCAACCCCATCTCTGTAGTGACCCTGTTCTCTGAGACGGCCCAGTCTCCTCAGACCTTCCAACCCATCTCTGTACTGACCCTGTTCTCTGAGACGGCCCAGTCTGCCCAGCCCTTCCAACCCATCTCTGTACTGACCCTGTTCTCTGAGACGGCCCAGTCTGCCCAGCCCTTCCAACCCATCTCTGTAGTGACCCTGTTCTCTGAGACGGCCCAGTCTCCCCAGACCTTCCAACCCCATCTCTGTAGTGACCCTGTTCTCTGAGACGGCCCAGTCTCCCCAGCCCTTCCAACCCATCTCTGTAGTGACCCTGTTCTCTGAGACGGCCCAGTCTGCCCAGCCCTTCCAACCCATCTCTGTACTGACCCTGTTCTCTGAGACGGCCCAGTCTCCCCAGACCTTCCAACCCCATCTCTGTAGTGACCCTGTTCTCTGAGACGGCCCAGTCTCCCCAGACCTTCCAACCCCATCTCTGTAGTGACCCTGTTCTCTGAGACAGCCCAGTCTGCCCAGCCCTTCCAACCCATCTCTGTACTGACCCTGTTCTCTGAGACGGCCCAGTCTCCTCAGACCTTCCAACCCCATCTCTGTAGTGACCCTGTTCTCTGAGACGGCCCAGTCTCCCCAGACCTTCCAACCCCATCTCTGTAGTGACCCTGTTCTCTGAGACGGCCCAGTCTCCCCAGACCTTCCAACCCCATCTCTGTAGTGACCCTGTTCTCTGAGACGGCCCAGTCTCCCCAGACCTTCCAACCCATCTCTGTAGTGACCCTGTTCTCTGAGACGGCCCAGTCTCCCCAGACCTTCCAACCCATCTCTGTACTGACCCTGTTCTCTGAGACGGCCCAGTCTGCCCAGACCTTCCAACCCATCTCTGTACTGACCCTGTTCTCTGAGACGGCCCAGTCTCCCCAGACCTTCCAACCCCATCTCTGTAGTGACCCTGTTCTCTGAGACGGCCCAGTCTCCCCAGACCTTCCAACCCATCTCTGTAGTGACCCTGTTCTCTGAGACGGCCCAGTCTGCCCAGACCTTCCAACCCATCTCTGTACTGACCCTGTTCTCTGAGACGGCCCAGTCTCCTCAGACCTTCCAACCCCATCTCTGTAGTGACCCTGTTCTCTCTGCTCTTGTTGAATATGGCCAGATGTCTTTGGTTTAGAGCCAACTGTATATTAGTTTTTCAGGGCATACTTTCACTAATCAAATAAACGGTATGTTAGTCTAACGGCTCCACTCCAAATGTTTTGGCAGCTGATATTAAAAACACGATGGTGTTTGAGGCGTTTTCTCTGTGGTGTCAGAGTGCGTATTTGACGAGCCTGCCGGAATGCATCAGTAATTAAACCAAGCAGGACCTGAACAAGTTAACTCTTGTTACTTCATGAAGGTACCTTGTTTTCATAGTAAATCCAGGCCATCCTTCTGCGTGACCAATATCATATTGTTCTGCAATATTATCTCGCTGTAGCACAACTGAAAATCATTTCCACTTCCTGTTTTATTGCTCCCACTTGTGTATTGCTCAGTCTGTCTGTTTTGGAAATATGAGCTAGTCTGTCTGAGGATCCATCAAACCATGTTGTTGTTAGTGTCCTGCCTCTGTCCTGTACGCTGCTTCACTTCCTGCCGTTAGCATCGTGTGTGGATGGATCCTTATTCTCTATGTAGTGGACTACTGTTGACCAGGGCCCATGGGCTAGTGGGCTACTGTTGACCAGGGCCCATGGGCTAGTGGGCTACTGTTGACCAGGGCCCATGGGCTAGTGGGCTACTGTTGACCAGGGCCCATGGGCTAGTGGGCTACTGTTGACCAGGGCCCATGGGCTAGTGGGCTACTGTTGACCAGGGCCCATGGGCTAGTGGGCTACTGTTGACCAGGGCCCATGGGCTAGTGGGCTACTGTTGACCAGGGCCCATGGGCTAGTGGGCTACTGTTGACCAGGGCCCATGGGCTAGTGGGCTACTGTTGACCAGGGCCCATGGGCTAGTGGGCTACTGTTGACCAGGGCCCATGGGCTAGTGGGCTACTGTTGACCAGGGCCCATGGGCTAGTGGGCTACTGTTGACCAGGGCCCATGGGCTAGTGGGCTACTGTTGACCAGGGCCCATTCGTCTCAGAGACTGAGGGAGGAAGAGGGGGATCCAGCCAACGAAGGAATGGGAGGCGTGTAGGTTCCTGGGGGGGGGGCTGGGAGGTGTAACTGGTTTCTACTAGGGCTGGGTATTACTGGGGACCTCACGATATGATAATATCATGGTACTTTAGGTGCTGATATGATATTTACTGACACTGGGACATTTTCTATGCTGTGATTTGACATGTTAGAGAGGCAGACAGGGACATTTTCTATGCTGTGATTTGACATGTTAGAGAAGCACACAGGGACATTTTCTATGCTGTGATTTGACATGTTAGAGAAGCAGACAGGGACATTTTCTATGCTGTGATTTGACATGTTAGAGAAGCAGACAGGGACATTTTCTATGCTGTGATTTGACATGTTAGAGAAGCAGACAGGGACATTTTCTATGCTGTGATTTGACATGTTAGAGAAGCAGACAGGGACATTTTCTATGATGTGATTTGACGTTAGAGAAGCAGACAGGGACATTTTCTATGCTGTGATTTGACATGTTAGAGAAGCAGACAGGGACATTTTCTATGCTGTAATTTGACATGTTAGAGAGGCAGACAGGGACATTTTCTATGCTGTAATTTGACATGTTAGAGAGGCAGACAGGGACATTTTCTATGCTGTGATTTGACATGTTAGAGAAGCAGACAGGGATTCATACATCCTGTAGTGGGTCTAGCAGTCTGTTTCCGATGGCTTGGTTTCTGTTTTTAACAATGACCGAGACAGATTATGGTAGTAATATGATTTACTACAGGTCTGACACGTCAAACCCTTGAATGACAAAGTACCTGTTTGTACTTGCAGGAAGTTATGGAAACTAACCGGTGAATCTACTGGGGTTTGGTCTGACACACTGGGGTTTGGTCTGACACACACACTGGGGTTTGGTCTGACACACACACTGGGGTTTGGTCTGACACACACACTGGGGTTTGGTCTGACACACACACTGGGGTTTGGTCTGACACACACACTGGGGTTTGGTCTGACACACACACTGGGGTTTGGTCTGACACACACACTGGGGTTTGGTCTGACACACACACTGGGTAGTATCTGGAGCTCTGTCTAAATATTCAGTTTGGGGATTAGTTGGGGGTGGCCCAGCCTCTGCTGTGGGGCGGCCCAGCCTCTGCTGTGGGGCGGCCCAGCCTCTGCTGTGGGGCGGCCCAGCCTCTGCTGTGGGGCGGCCCAGCCTCTGCTGTGGGGCGGCCCAGCCTCTGCTGTGGGGCGGCCCAGCCTCTGCTGTGTGGCGGCCCAGCCTCTGCTGTGGGGCGGCCCAGCCTCTGCTGTGGGGCGGCCCAGCCTCTGCTGTGGGGCGGCCCAGCCTCTGCTGTGGGGCGGCCCAGCCTCTGCTGTGGGGCGTCTATAGTTTGCTGTGGATTAACAATTGATGCGTTTAGTACAAAGTACTTGTTGACATTGCATCAGTCATTGTGCAGTAGATTTAAGCCGGTAGATTCCGCAAGGTTGTATTCTTAAAGGAATCCTACCACTTTATTTCACATAAAACCAGTAGTAAAATGTACTACCTTAAAGGCCTATTGCTTTATGAAATAATGTCTTATAGACCTAAATCATTACGATTTTTTTTATTTTTTAAAGTAGGGTTGGGTGCTATCCGGATTTTCATATCTACCGTCGTCCTCTCATCCTGGGATTTACAGTATTACCGACTTTGTACGCAAGGGGGCGCCAAAGAAATGGATTAAAGCCCATTGGCCGTCTATTACCAGAATGCTAACAAAATTAGCACAAGTGATAGCGAATTTCCATGGAGGCTGCTAGCTAGGGTCGCGTTAATGCAGGATTCAGAATTTTTCACTCACAAAAAAAGAACTCATAAGAAATAGATACATTTTGTCCATTCTAATGAGTATTCACTAACGGGGCATTCTATCAACAGACACATCACATGTTATTTGTCACACACACCGAATACAACAGACCTTACCGTGAAATGCTTACTTACAAGCCCTTAACCAACAATGCAGTTTTAAGAAAATAAGAGTAAATAAAAAATAAGTGACAATAAGGAGGCTATATACAGGGGGGGTACCATTACTGAGTCAATGTGTGGGCTACAGGTTAGTGGAGGTAATATATACAGGGGGTACCATTACTGAGTCAATGTGTGGGCTACAGGTTAGTGGAGGTAATATATACAGGCGGGGTACCATTACTGAGTCAATGTGTGGGCTACAGGTTAGTGGAGGTAATATATACAGGGGGGGTATCATTACTGAGTCAATGTGTGGGCTACAGGTTAGTGGAGGTAATATATACAGGGGGTACCATTACTGAGTCAATGTGTGGGCTACAGGTTAGTGGAGGTAATATATACAGGCGGGGTACCATTACTGAGTCAATGTGTGGGCTACAGGTTAGTGGAGGTAATATATACAGGCGGGGTACCATTACTGAGTCAATGTGTGGGCTACAGGTTAGTGGAGGTAATATATACAGGGGGGTACCATTACTGAGTCAATGTGTGGGCTACAGGTTAGTGGAGGTAATATATACAGGGGGGTACCATTACTGAGTCAATGTGTGGGCTACAGGTTAGTGGAGGTAATATATACAGGGGGGTACCATTACTGAGTCAATGTGTGGGCTACAGGTTAGTGGAGGTAATATATACAGGGGGGTACCATTACTGAGTCAATGTGTGGGCTACAGGTTAGTGGAGGTAATATATACAGGGGGTACCATTACTGAGTCAATGTGTGGGCTACAGGTTAGTGGAGGTAATATATACAGGGGGGTACCATTACTGAGTCAATGTGTGGGCTACAGGTTAGTGGAGGGAATATATACAGGCGGGGTACCATTACTGAGTCAATGTGTGGGCTACAGGTTAGTGGAGGTAATATATACAGGGGGGGGTACCATTACTGAGTCAATGTGTGGGCTACAGGTTAGTGGAGGTAATATATACAGGGGGTACCATTTCTGAGTCAATGTGTGGGCTACAGGTTAGTGGAGGTAATATATACAGGGGGTACCATTTCTGAGTCAATGTGTGGGCTACAGGTTAGTGGAGGTAATATATACAGGGGGGTACCATTACTGAGTCAATGTGTGGGCTACAGGTTAGTGGAGGTAATATATACAGGGGGGGTACCATTACTGAGTCAATGTGTGGGCTACAGGTTAGTGGAGGTAATATATACAGGGGGGGTACCATTACTGAGTCAATGTGTGGGCTACAGGTTAGTGGAGGTAATATATACAGGGGGTACCATTACTGAGTCAATGTGTGGGCTACAGGTTAGTGGAGGTAATATATACAGTGGGTGTACCATTACTGAGTCAATGTGTGGGCTACAGGTTAGTGGAGGTAATATATACAGGGGGGGTACCATTACTGAGTCAATGTGTGGGCTACAGGTTAGTGGAGGTAATATATACAGGGGGTACCATTACTGAGTCAATGTGTGGGGTACAGGTTAGTGGAGGGAATATATACAGGGGGTACCATTACTGAGTCAATGTGTGGGCTACAGGTTAGTGGAGGTAATATATACAGGGGGTACCATTACTGAGTCAATGTGTGGGGTACAGGTTAGTGGAGGGAATATATACAGGGGGTACCATTACTGAGTCAATGTGTGGGGTACAGGTTAGTGGAGGGAATATATACAGGGGGTACCATTACTGAGTCAATGTGTGGGCTACAGGTTAGTGGAGGGAATATATACAGGGGGGTACCATTACTGAGTCAATGTGTGGGGTACAGGTTAGTGGAGGGAATATATACAGGGGGTACCATTACTGAGTCAATGTGTGGGGTACAGGTTAGTGGAGGGAATATATACAGGGGGTACCATTACTGAGTCAATCTGTGGGGTACAGGTTAGTGGAGGGAATATATACAGGGGGTACCATTACTGAGTCAATGTGTGGGCTACAGGTTAGTGGAGGTAATATATACAGGGGGGGTACCATTACTGAGTCAATGTGTGGGCTACAGGTTAGTGGAGGTAATATATACAGGGGGTACCATTACTGAGTCAATGTGTGGGCTACAGGTTAGTGGAGGTAATATATACAGGGGGTACCATTACTGAGTCAATGTGTGGGCTACAGGTTAGTGGAGGTAATATATACAGGGGGTACCATTACTGAGTCAATGTGTGGGCTACAGGTTAGTGGAGGTAATATATACAGGGGGTACCATTACTGAGTCAATGTGTGGGGTACAGGTTAGTGGAGGTAATATATACAGGGGGGGTACCATTACTGAGTCAATGTGTGGGCTACAGGTTAGTGGGGGTAATATATACAGGGGGTACCATTACTGAGTCAATGTGTGGGCTACAGGTTAGTGGAGGTAATATATACAGGGGGGGTACCATTACTGAGTCAATGTGTGGGCTACAGGTTAGTGGAGGTAATATATACAGGGGGTACCATTACTGAGTCAATGTGTGGGGTACAGGTTAGTGGAGGTAATATATACAGGGGGTACCATTACTGAGTCAATGTGTGGGCTACAGGTTAGTGGAGGTAATATATACAGGGGGGGTACCATTACTGAGTCAATGTGTGGGGTACAGGTTAGTGGAGGTAATATATACAGGGGGTACCATTACTGAGTCAATGTGTGGGGTACAGGTTAGTGGAGGTAATATATACAGGGGGTACCATTGACTCAGTAATGTGTGGGCTACATGTTAGTGGAGGTAATATATACAGGGGGTGTACCATTACTGAGTCAATGTGTGGGCTACAGGTTAGTGGAGGTAATATATACAGGGGGGTACCATTACTGAGTCAATGTGTGGGCTACAGGTTAGTGGAGGTAATATATACAGTGGGTGTACCATTACTGAATCAATGTGTGGGCTACAGGTTAGTGGAGGTAATATATACAGGGGGTACCATTACTGAGTCAATGTGTGGGCTACAGGTTAGTGGGGGTCATTGAGGTAATATATACAGGGGGTACCATTACTGAGTCAATGTGTGGGCTACAGGTTAGTGGAGGTAATATATACAGGGGGTACCATTACTGAGTCAATGTGTGGGCTACAGGTTAGTGGGGGTAATATATACAGGGGGTACCATTACTGAGTCAATGTGTGGGCTACAGGTTAGTGGAGGTAATATATACAGGGGGTACCATTACTGAGTCAATGTGTGGGCTACAGGTTAGTGGAGGGAATATATACAGGGGGTACCATTACTGAGTCAATGTGTGGGCTACAGGTCAGTGGAGGTAATATATACAGGGGGTGTACCATTACTGAGTCAATGTGTGGGCTACAGGTTAGTGGAGGTAATATATATAGGGGGGGTACCATTACTGAGTCAATGTGTGGGCTACAGGTTAGTGGAGGTAATATATACAGGGGGTACCATTACTGAGTCAATGTGTGGGCTACAGGTTAGTGGAGGGAATATATACAGGGGGTACCATTACTGAGTCAATGTGTGGGCTACAGGTTAGTGGAGGTAATATATACAGGGGGGGTACCATTACTGAGTCAATGTGTGGGCTACAGGTTAGTGGAGGTAATATATACAGGGGGTACCATTACTGAGTCAATGTGTGGGCTACAGGTTAGTGGAGGTAATATATACAGGGGGGTACCATTACTGAGTCAATGTGTGGGCTACAGGTTAGTGGAGGTAATATATACAGGGGGTACCATTACTGAGTCAATGTGTGGGCTACAGGTTAGTGGAGGTAATATATACAGGGGGTACCATTACTGAGTCAATGTGTGGGCTACAGGTTAGTGGAGGTAATATATACAGGGGGTACCATTACTGAGTCAATGTGTGGGCTACAGGTTAGTGGGGGTCATTGAGGTAATATATATAGGGGGTACCATTACGGAGTCAATGTGTGGGCTACAGGTTAGTGGAGGTAATATATACAGGGGGTACCATTACTGAGTCAATGTGTGGGCTACAGGTTAGTGGGGGTCATTGAGGTAATATATACAGGGGGTACCATTACTGAGTCAATGTGTGGGCTACAGGTTAGTGGAAGTCATGTATACAGGGGGTATTTCCAAATAACCCTAGTATATGGTGTGTGTTCTGAATGCAGCCCTAGCCAACCTTTTTAAAGTTCAGACACACAGATCAATAAAGTGTATTGTATTTTCTCTCTGTCGTCATGTTTACTGTGGCGTCCTGAAGGTTATCTAGCCTGAAGGACCTGGGCTAGACATCTGGAACACCAAGTGGCCCTTTACATTTAGGCCTCAAGGTTTGTTTCTCTGGTGTGAAACAGAATGATTTGTTTGGCGCTCTGGAACTCTGGCAGTGTTCCACGGGTTCCGTTGATGGGTTCCAGACAGCGGAGGGGAACTTGACCCGTTAACAGATGTTTGAGCCTGAGCCAAGGAGCTGCAGTGTGACCTGTAACCCAGAAACGGGCAGCTTTCTCCTTGTTGTGGCCGATCACTCACTGAGGAGAAGAGCCCTATTCCCACTAGGAACCTGGTCTAAAGTAGAGGAGAAGAGCCCTATTCCCACTAGGAACCTGGTCTAAAGTAGTACCATATGAGACGGAATCCTTATCCTCCTCAGTGAGTTAAAACATTTAGCTGGGTCTTTGTTGTTATTGACTATTCAAATGAGCGTAGGGCTTAATCAGTTTGTAACAAAATGTTGGGACACTATATATATAATAAACACGGTTATTACTGGAGCACATCCCAGATATTATCCTGTAAATATCACCGCACAACAGGGTTTGCCTTGACAATGGACTGCCTGCAATGTATGGTGTGTATGGTGGAGACGCCTCGCGTCCCGAGGGAGATGGGATGCTCCTGGTCTCCATTGAAGGACAAAACCAACACAGCACCAATGGACTGCCTGCAATGTATGGTGTGTGTGGTGGAGATGCCTCGCGTCCCGAGGGAGATGGGATGCTTCTGGTCTCCATTGAAGGACAAAACCAACACAGCACCTGATTTTAAAGGCTTGTTTCTGCTGGGAAAAGAAAACAGACCCGTATTCAGCCATGTCCTGGTTATTGTTTCAACACAGCAAAAGATACGGGTCTGTTATTGTTTCAGCACAGCAAAAGATACGGGTCTGTTGTATCTTTAGCTGTGCTGAAACAATAACCAGGACATGGCTGAATACGGGTCTGTTGTATCTTTAGCTGTGCTGAAACAATAACCAGGACATGGCTGAATACGGGTCTGTTGTATCTTTAGCTGTGTTGAAACAATAACCAGGACATGGCTGAATACGGGTCTGTTGTATCTTTAGCTGTGTTGAAACAATAACCAGGACATGGCTGAATACGGGTCTGTTGTATCTTTAGCTGTGCTGAAACAATAACCAGGACATGGCTGAATACGGGTCTGTTGTATCTTTAGCTGTGCTGAAACAATAACCGGGACATGGCTGAATACGGGTCTGTTGTATCTTTAGCTGTGTTGAAACAATAACCAGGACATGGCTGAATACGGGTCTGTTGTATCTTTAGCTGTGCTGAAACAATAACCGGGACATGGCTGAATACGGGTCTGTTGTATCTTTAGCTGTGCTGGAACAATAACCGGGACATGGCTGAATACGGGTCTGTTGTATCTTTAGCGGTGCTGAAACAATAACCAGGACATGGCTGAATACGGGTCTGTTGTATCTTTAGCTGTGTTGAAACAATAACCGGGACATGGCTGAATACGGGTCTGTTGTATCTTTAGTGGTGCTGAAACAATAACCGGGACATGGCTGAATACGGGTCTGTTGTATCTTTAGCTGTGCTGAAACAATAACCAGGACATGGCTGGATACGGGTCTGTTGTATCTTTAGCTGTGCTGAAACAATAACCAGGACATGGCTGAATACGGGTCTGTTGTATCTTTAGCTGTGCTGGAACAATAACCGGGACATGGCTGAATACGGGTCTGTTGTATCTTTAGCTGTGTTGAAACAATAACCGGGACATGGCTGAATACGGGTCTGTTGTATCTTTAGCTGTGCTGAAACAATAACCGGGACATGGCTGAATACGGGTCTGTTGGATCTTTAGCTGTGCTGAAACAATAACCGGGACATGGATGAATACGGGTCTGTTGTATCTTTAGCGGTGCTGAAACAATAACCAGGACATGGCTGAATACGGGTCTGTTGTATCTTTAGCTGTGCTGAAACAATAACCAGGACATGGCTGAATACGGGTCTGTTGTATCTTAGCTGTGTTGAA
>NW_024058113.1:0-60000 GCF_016432855.1 Salvelinus namaycush
GACCTGGCCTGTAGACCTGGCCTGTATTATAATAGACCTGGCCTGTATTATACTAGACCTGGCCTGTAGACCTGGCCTGTATTATAATAGACCTGGCCTGTATTATAATAGACCTGACCTGTATTATACTAGACCTGGCCTGTAGACCTGGCCTGTATTATAATAGACCTGGCCTGTATTATAATAGACCTGGCCTGTATTATAATAGACCTGGTCTGTATTATAACAGACCTTGGCTGTATTATAAAAGACCTGGCCTGTATTATAATAGACGTGGTCTGTTTTATAATAGACCTGGCCTGTATTATACTATACCTGGCCTGTATTATAACAGACCTGGCCTGTACTATAATATACCTGGTCTGTATTATAATGGACCTGGCATGTATTATAATAGACCTGGCCTGTAGATCTGGCCTGTATTATAATAGATCTGGCCTGTATTATAATAGACATGTTCTTTATTATAATATACCTGGTCTGTATTATACTAGACCTGGCCTGTAGACCTGGCCTGTATTATAATAGACCTGGCCTGTATTATAATAGACCTGGCCTGTATTATAATAGACCTGGTCTGTGTTATAATAGACCTGCCTGTATTATACTAGACCTGGCCTGTAGACATGGCCTGTATTATAATAGACCTGGCCTGTATTATACTAGACCTGGCCTGTATTATAATAGACCTGGCCTGTATTATAATAGACCTGATCTGTATTATAATAGACCTGACCTGTATTATACTAGACCTGGCATGTAGACATGGCCTGTATAATAATAGTCCTGGCCTGTATAATAATAGACCTGGTCTGTATTATAATAGACCTGGTCTGTATTATAATAGACCTGGCCTGTAAACCCGGCCTGTATTATAATAGACCTGGTCTGTATTATAATTGACCTGACCTGTATTATACTAGACCTGGCCTGTAGACATGGTCTGTATTATAATAGACCTGGCCTGTATTATACTAGACCTGGCCTGTATTATACTAGACCTGGCCTGTAGACCTGGTCTGTATTATAATAGACCTGGTCTGTATTATAATAGACCTGGCCTGTATTATAATAGACCTGGCCTGTATTATACTAGACCTGGCCTGTAGACCTGGCCTGTAATATAATAGACCTGGCCTGTATTATAATAGTTCTGGTCTGTATTATAATAGACCTGGCCTGTATTATACTAGACCTGGCCTGTATTATAATAGACCTGGCCTGTATTATAATAGACCTGATCTGTATTATAATAGACCTGGCCTGTATTATACTAGACCTGGCATGTAGACATGGCCTGTATAATAATAGACCTGGCCTGTATAATAATAGACCTGGTCTGTATTATAATAGACCTGGCCTGTATTATAATAGACCTGGCCTGTAAACCCGGCCTGTATTATAATAGACCTGGTCTGTATTATAATAGACCTGACCTGTATTATACTAGACCTGGCCTGTAGACCTGGTCTGTATTATAATAGACCTGGTCTGTATTATAATAGACCTGGCCTGTATTATACCTGACCTGGCCTGTAGACCTGGCCTGTAATATAATAGACCTGGCCTGTATTATAATAGTTCTGGTCTGTATTATATTAGACCGGGCCTGTATTTTACTAGACCTGGCCTGTAGACCTGGCCTGTATTTTAATAGACCTGGCCTGTATTATATTAGACCTGGCCTGTATTATACTATAACTGACCTGTAGACCTGGCCTGCTTTATAATAGACCTGGCCTGTATTATAATAGACCTGACATGTATTATACTAGACCTGGCCTGTAGACCTGGCCTGTATTATAATAGACATGTCCTGTATTATAATAGACCTAGCCTGTATTATAATAGACCTGTCTGTATTATAACAGACCTGTGCTGTATTATAATAGACCTGGCCTGTATTATAATAAACCTTGTCTGTATTATAATAGACCAGGCCTGTATTAAAATAGACCTGGGCTGTATTATAATATACCTTTCCAGTATAATAATAGACATGGCCTGTATTATAATAGACCTGGCCTGTATTATAATAGACCTGGCCTGTATTATAATAGACCTGGCCTGTATTATAATAAACCTGGCCTGTATTATAATAGACATGTTCTTTATTATAATATACCTGGTCTGTATTATACTAGACCTGGCCTGTAGACCTGACCTGTATTGTAATAGACCTGGCCTGTATTATAATACACCTGGCCTGTAGACCTGACCTGTATTATAATAGACCTGGCCTGTATTCAAATAGACATGTTCTTTATTATAATATACCTGGACTATATTATACTAGACCTGGCCTGTAGACCTGACCTGTATTATAATAGACCTGGCCTGTATTATAATAGACCTGGTCTGTTTTATAATAGACCTGGCCTGTATTATACTAGACCTGGCCTGTATACCTGACCTGTATTATAATAGACCTGGCCTGTATTATAACAGACCTGGGCTGTATTATATTAGACCTGGTCTGTATTATAATAGACCTGGCCTGTATTATAATAGACCTGACCTGTATTATAATATACCTGGTCTGTATTATAATAGACCTGGCCTGTTTTATAATAGACCTGGCCTGTAAACCCGGCCTGTATTATAATAGACCTGGTCTGTATTATAATTGACCTGACCTGTATTATACTATACCTGGCCTGTAGACATGGTCTGTTGTATAATAGACTGGGCCTGTATTATACTAGATCTGGCCTGTATTATACTAGACCTGGCCTGTAGACCTGGTCTGTATTATAATAGACCTGGCCTGTATTATAATAGTTCTGGTCTGTATTATAAAAGACCTGGCCTGTAGAATAATAGACCTGGCCTGTAGAATAATAGACCTGGCCTGTATTATAATAGACCTGATCTGTATTATAATAGACCTGGCTTGTATTATACTAGACCTGGCATGTAGACATGGCCTGTATAATAATAGATCTGGCCTGTATAATAATAGACCTAATATGTATTATAATAGACCTGACCTGTATTATACTAGACCTGGACTGTAGACCTGGCCTGTGTTATAATAGACCTGGCCTGTATTATAATAGACCTGACCTGTATTATTATATACCTGGTCTGTATTATAATAGACCTGGCCTGTATTATAATAGATCTGACCTGTATTATAATATACCTGGTCTGTATTATAATAGACCTGGCCTGTATTATAATAGACCTGGCCTGTAGACATGGTCTGTTGTATAATAGACTGGGTCTGTATTATAATAGACCTGGCCTGTATTATACTAGACCTGGCCTGTATTATACTAGACCTGGCCTGTAGACCTGCTCTGTATTATTATAGACCTGGTCTGTATTATAATAGACCTGGTCTGTATTATAATAGACCTGGCCTGTATTATACTAGACCTGGCCTGTATTCCTGGCCTGTATTATAATAGACCTGGCCTGTATAATACTAGACATGGCCTGTAGACCTGGTCTGTATTATAATTGACCTGGTCTGTATTATAATAGACCTGGCCTGAATTATACCAGACCTGGCCGGTAATATAATAGACCTGGCCTGTATTATAATAGTTCTGGTCTGTATTATAATAGACCTGGCCTGTATTATACTAGACCTGGCCTGTAGACCTGGCCTGTATTATAATATACCTGGCCTGTATTATAATAGACCTGGCCTGTATTATAATATACCTTTCCAGTATAATAATAGACATGGCCTGTATTATAATAGACCTGGCCTGTAAACCCGGCCTGTATTATAATAGACCTGGTCTGTATTCAAATAGACATTTTCTTTATTATAATATACCTGGACTGTATTATACCATACCTGGCCTGTAGACCTGGCCTGTATTGTAATAGACCTGGCCTGTATTATAATAGACCTGGTCTGTATTATAATAGACCTGGTCTGTATTATAATAGACCTGGCCTGTATTATAATAGACCTGGCCTGTATTATACTAGACCTGGCCTGTAGACCTGGCCTGTAATATAATAGACCTGGCCTGTATTATAATAGACCTGGTCTGTATTATAATAGACCTGGTCTGTATTATACTAGACCTGGCCTGTATTATAATAGACCTGGCCTGTATTATAATAGACCTGGTCTGTAAACCCGGCCTGTTATCAAATCCCGTTAATACCCAGATACCCCGTCAACAAATGATCAGCTATCAAATCCCGTTAGTACCCAAGATAAGTAGAAAAGTAATTTCTCTCTGAGTCTCTGCCTCCATCTATTATGATCGAAAAGCAGCTTATCTGGCGACTTGGTGTTTTGATACAGCCAACAACATCCCCACCGCAGGGCCTCCCGGGTGGCGCAGTGGTCTAGGGCACTGCATCGCAGTGCTAGCTACGCCACCAGAGTCTCTGGGTTCGCGCCCAGGCTCTGTCGCAGCCGGCCGCGACCGGGAGGTCCGTGGGGCGACGCACAATTGGCATAGCGTCGTCCGGGTTAGGGAGGGTTTGGCCGGTAGGGATATCCTTGTCTCATCGCGCTCCAGCGACTCCTGTGGCGGGCCGGGCGCAGTGCGCGCCAACCAAGGGGGCCAGGTACACGGTGTTTCCTCCGACACATTGGTGCGGCTGGCTTCCGGGTTGGAGGCGCACTGTGTTAAGAAGCAGTGCGGCTGGTTGGGTTGTGCTTCGGAGGACGCATGGCTTTCGACCTTCGTCTCTCCCGAGCCCGTACGGGAGTTGTAGCGATGAGACAAGATAGTAATTACTAGCGATTGGATACCACGAAAATTGGGGAGAAAATGGGATACAATTTTTTTTTTTTAAATACAAAAAAAAAAATACATCCCCACCGCAGCACACAGGTCAGCACAGGTTATTTCAGTCAATATTCACTATAAATCACATGCAATGAGCATGACAACATGACAATGAGCATGACACAGAGTACAATCTCAGTGTAGATTTTACATGTAGTCTAGTGTCACGTGGACACTTGCTAATCGAACATCTCATTCCAAAATCATGGGCATTAATATGGAGTTAGTCCCCCCTTTTCTGCTATAACAGCCTCCACTCTTCTGGGAAGGCTTTCCACTAGATGTTGGAACATTTCTGCGGGGACTTGCTTCCATTCAGCCACAAGACTATTAGTGAGGTCGGCACTAATGTTGGGTGATTAGGTCCGGCTCGCAGTCCTAGTTCCAATTCATCCCAAAAGTGTTCGATGGGGCAGAGGTCAGGGCCCTGTGCAGGCCAGTCAAGTTCTTCCACACCGATCTCGACAAACCATTTCTGTATGGACCTTGCTTTGTGCACGGGGGAATTGTCATGCTGAAACAGGAAAGGGCCTTCCACAAACTGTTGCCACTCCAGCCGATGCCTGGCATTGTGCATGGTGATCTTAGGCTTGTGCGCGGCTGCTCTGCCATGGAAAACCATTTCATGAAGCTCCCGACCAACAGTTATTGTGCTGACGTTGCTTCCAGAGGCAGTTTGGAACTCGGTAGTGAATGTTGCAACTGAGGACAGACAATTCTTCTTTTTTTTTTTTTACGCGCTTTAGCACTCAGTAGTCCCGTTCTGTGAGCTTGTGTGGCCTACCACTTGACGACTGAGCCGTTGTTGCTCCTAGACATTTCCACTTCACAATAGCAGCTCTAGCAGGGCAGAAATGTGATGAACTGACTTGTTGGAAAGGTGGCATCCTATGACAGTGCCACGTTAAAAGTCACTGAGCTCTTCAGTAAGGCCATTCTATTGACAATACTTGTCTATGGAGATTGCATGGCTGTGTGCTCAATTTTATACACCTGTCAGCAATGGGTGTGGCTGAAATGGATGAATCCACTCATTTGAAGGGGTGTCCACATACTGTTGTATATATAGTGTACTGAACTACTAATAATTTAAATGAAAATGATAACAAATGCATCATCATTAGTTCATTAAATATACGCTGCTGTTACATTGTTCCAATACGGGCGTGGTCCATGGGCGAGTCTACGGTTTCAAGCTCCGCCTTCAGTGATAGAGCTCCATATACCGGGCTCATTCATACCGGACACACTACACGAGTCAAACAGACGGACGGTGTGTAAATTTGTGTTGACGTGTTTTAAACCCCGTTTACAACTGATTTCTGACTGGGACGCTAATAGGAGTTCCTTGGTGTCTATTCCCGTTTTGAGAAGAAAGAGTGCGAAGGAAACGTCTCTCATCTTGAGCTCCGCTCGCGAATGGAAAGCATCGGGAAATACATCTTCGTCCTCAGCTCCGCTGTGGGACCTGGAATCTAAGATCAGAATAGTTTTTTGGAGGATCATTTATTTTAAATGGATTCCTTCTTTGTAGAGGTAAGTCAAAGTCTCTACATGTTATATTTTTGGGTCGTTGTGGCGGCTCCAAAACATAGTTTATTTCCAAAGTGATTGTAGGAGGCGAGACCGTCTTTGTTACATCTTTTACGAGCAGTGGACACTAATGTCCAGCAGTTTGAGTGGCTTAATTAATACATGTTTTTTAGCGGCCCCTTTTCGCCTGTAAAGTCAAATTATTACTGGTTATTTCTCAAGGAGTAGATGTGTTCCTCAACTTCGTGTCAGTAGTTGGTGCAGGATAGGCTGCTGCTCTTTTCAGTCAGTCACAGCAGTCCCCAGCACGCTGCTCTGGGACAGCTCGACCACTAATCAAACCTTATTTCTCAGCGCAGAATGTAGACTTTTACCGTCAAATTACTTATGAGCCCTTTCCCAACAATGCAGAGTTAAAAAGTAAGGAAATTAACGAACAAAAAAATGTAAAATAGTAACACAATAAATAACAACAGCGAGGCTACGTATGAGTACCAGTGACGAGTCAATGTGAAGGGGTACACGGTAGTTGAGGTACACAGGACGCAGCTGGACGGTCTGTCGATCGGGATCACAAGTTTACAGCCACATGTTACACTCTTCTTCTGACTCGTCACACGCTGCTACTCCTGTTTAATATCTATCCTGCTGCCTAGTCGCTTGATCCCTACCAAATGTATATATCTACCTCAATTACCTGGTGCCCCTACACATCCACTCGTACTGGTACCCTGTGTATATAGCCTGGCACCCTGTGTATATAGCCTGGCAGCCTGTGTATATATAGCTAAGATATTGTTACTCAGTACTGGTACCCTGTGTATATAGCCTGGTGCCCCTACACATCCACTCGTACTGGTACCCTGTGTATATAGCCTGGTACCCTGTGTATATATAGCTAAGATATTGTTACTCAGTACTGGCACCCTGTGTATATAGCCTGGCAGCCTGTGTATATAGCTAAGATATTGTTACTCAGTACTGGCACCCTGTGTATATAGCCTGGCACCCTGTGTATATAGCCTGGCAGCCTGTGTATATATAGCTAAGATATTGTTACTCAGTACTGGCACCCTGTGTATATAGCCTGGCACCCTGTGTATATAGCCTGGCACCCTGTGTATATATATAGCCAAGATATTGTTACTCAGTACTGGCACCCTGTGTATATAGCCTGGCACCCTGTGTATATAGCCTGGCAGCCTGTGTGTATATATAGCTAAGATATTGTTACTCAGTACTGGCACCCTGTGTATATAGCCTGGCACCCTGTGTATATAGCCTGGTACCCTGTGTATATAGCCTGGCACCCTGTGTATATATAGCCAAGATATTGTTACTCAGTACTGGCACCCTGTGTATATAGCCTGGCACCCTGTGTATATAGCCTGGCACCCTGTGTTTATAGCCTGGCAGCCTGTGTATATATAGCCAAGATATTGTTACTCAGTACTGGCACCCTGTGTATATAGCCTGGTACCCTGTGTATATAGCCAAGATATTGTTACTCAGTACTGGCACCCTGTGTATATAGCCTGGCACCCTGTGTATATAGCCTGGCACCCTGTGTATATAGCCTGGCACCCTGTGTATATAGCCTGGCACCCTGTGTATATAGCCACGATATCATTACTTTAGAGGCATACCTAGTTACTTATGACTCGAAGGACTCTACAGACCTGTCGAAAGACCAGCTGTAAACCAGCCTTAAACCTGCAACACGACAAGTGTGATAACCCTAGCCCTATTAAACAACCAGGCTAGATTTAATCAATCTGGGATCCAACTAGTGAAGGGAGTTAGTTAAAGAATAGCATTCCATGTAAACTCCCTCACTGTGACTCAGTGGAATGCAGAGATGACTAAAAGATGAGGCCTCATTGGCCACTGTCCCATTTTGGTATTACATGTCCTCTTAAAGGAACATAGACGTAAACAGAGACAAATGAGTTTAGTTATGCTCTTTTGGACCCTGATATGCAGCTGTGTGGCCTGGGGAACATACTGCTGTTAGGCTGGGTTATCCTCTAGGCTGTGTGGCCTGGGGAACATACTGCTGTTAGGCTGGGTTATCCTCTAAGCTGTGTGGCCTGGGGAACATACTGCTGTTAGGCTGGGTTATCCTCTAAGCTGTGTGGTCTGGGGAACATACTGCTGTTAGGCTGGGTTATCCTCGAAGCTGTGGGCTGGGGAACATACTGCTGTTAGGCTGGGTTATCCTCTAAGCTGTGTGGCCTGGGGAACATACTGCTGTTAGGCTGGGTTATCCTCTAAGCTGTGTGGCCTGGGGAACATACTGCTGTTAGGCTGGGTTATCCTCTAAGCTGTGTGGTCTGGGGAACATACTGCTGTTAGGCTGGGTTATCCTCTAAGCTGTGTGGCCTGGGGAACATACTGCTGTTAGGCTGGGTTATCCTCTAAGCTGTGTGACCTGGGGGAACATACTGCTGTTAGGCTGGGTTATCCTCTAAGCTGTGTGGCCTGGGGAACATACTGCTGTTAGGCTGGGTTATCCTCTAAGCTGTGTGGCCTGGGGAACATACTGCTGTTAGGCTGGGTTATCCTCTAAGCTGTGTGGCCTGGGGAACATACTGCTGTTAGGCTGGGTTATCCTCGAAGCTGTGTGGCCCGGGGAACATACTGCTGTTAGGCTGGGTTATCCTCGAAGCTGTGTGGCCCGGGGAACATACTGCTGTTAGGCTGGGTTATCCTCTAAGCTGTGTGGTCTGGGGAACATACTGCTGTTAGGCTGGGTTATCCTCTAAGCTGTGTGGCCTGGGGAACATACTGCTGTTAGGCTGGGTTATCCTCTAAGCTGTGTGGCCTGGGGAACATACTGCTGTTAGGCTGGGTTATCCTCTAAGCTGTGTGGCCTGGGGAACATACTGCTGTTAGGCTGGGTTATCCTCTAAGCTGTGTGGTCTGGGGAACATACTGCTGTTAGGCTGGGTTATCCTCTAAGCTGTGTGGTCTGGGGAACATACTGCTGTTAGGCTGGGTTATCCTCTAAGCTGTGTGGTCTGGGGAACATACTGCTGTTAGGCTGGGTTATCCTCTAAGCTGTGTGGCCTGGGGAACATACTGCTGTTAGGCTGGGTTATCCTCTAAGCTGTGTGGCCTGGGGAACATACTGCTGTTAGGCTGGGTTATCCTCTAAGCTGTGTGGTCTGGGGAACATACTGCTGTTAGGCTGGGTTATCCTCTAAGCTGTGTGGCCTGGGGAACATACTGCTGTTAGGCTGGGTTATCCTCTAAGCTGTGTGGTCTGGGGAACATACTGCTGTTAGGCTGGGTTATCCTCTAAGCTGTGTGACCTGGGGGAACATACTGCTGTTAGGCTGGGTTATCCTCTAGGCTGTGTGGCCTGGGGAACATACTGCTGTTAGGCTGGGTTATCCTCTAAGCTGTGTGGCCTGGGGAACATACTGCTGTTAGGCTGGGTTATCCTCGAAGCTGTGTGGCCCGGGGAACATACTGCTGTTAGGCTGGGTTATCCTCGAAGCTGTGTGGCCCGGGGAACATACTGCTGTTAGGCTGGGTTATCCTCTAAGCTGTGTGGTCTGGGGAACATACTGCTGTTAGGCTGGGTTATCCTCTAAGCTGTGTGGTCTGGGGAACATACTGCTGTTAGGCTGGGTTATCCTCTAAGCTGTGTGGCCCGGGGAACATACTGCTGTTAGGCTGGGTTATCCTCTAAGCTGTGTGGCCTGGGGAACATACTGCTGTTAGGCTGGGTTATCCTCTAAGCTGTGTGGCCTGGGGAACATACTGCTGTTAGGCTGGGTTATCCTCTAAGCTGTGTGGTCTGGGGAACATACTGCTGTTAGGCTGGGTTATCCTCTAAGCTGTGTGGTCTGGGGAACATACTGCTGTTAGGCTGGGTTATCCTCTAAGCTGTGTGGTCTGGGGAACATACTGCTGTTAGGCTGGGTTATCCTCTAAGCTGTGTGGTCTGGGGAACATACTGCTGTTAGGCTGGGTTATCCTCTAAGCTGTGTGGCCTGGGGAACATACTGCTGTTAGGCTGGGTTATCCTCTAAGCTGTGTGGGCTGGGGAACATACTGCTGTTAGGCTGGGTTATCCTCTAAGCTGTGTGGCCTGGGGAACATACTGCTGTTAGGCTGGGTTATCCTCTAAGCTGTGTGGCCCGGGGAACATACTGCTGTTAGGCTGGGTTATCCTCTAAGCTGTGTGGCCCGGGGAACATACTGCTGTTAGGCTGGGTTATCCTCTAAGCTGTGTGGCCTGGGGAACATACTGCTGTTAGGCTGGGTTATCCTCTAAGCTGTGTGGCCCGGGGAACATACTGCTGTTAGGCTGGGTTATCCTCTAAGCTGTGTGGCCCGGGGAACATACTGCTGTTAGGCTGGGTTATCCTCTAAGCTGTGTGGCCCGGGGAACATACTGCTGTTAGGCTGGGTTATCCTCTAAGCTGTGTGGCCTGGGGAACATACTGCTGTTAGGCTGGGTTATCCTCGAAGCTGTGTGGTCTGGGGAACATACTGCTGTTAGGCTGGGTTATCCTCGAAGCTGTGTGGTCTGGGGAACATACTGCTGTTAGCTGTGTGGTCTGGGGAACATACTGCTGTTAGGCTGGGTTATCCTCTAAGCTGTGTGGCCCGGGGAACATACTGCTGTTAGGCTGGGTTATCCTCTAAGCTGTGTGGCCCGGGGAACATACTGCTGTTAGGCTGGGTTATCCTCTAAGCTGTGTGGCCCGGGGAACATACTGCTGTTAGGCTGGGTTATCCTCTAAGCTGTGTGGCCCGGGGAACATACTGCTGTTAGGCTGGGTTATCCTCTAAGCTGTGTGGCCCGGGGAACATACTGCTGTTAGGCTGGGTTATCCTCTAAGCTGTGTGGTCTGGGGAACATACTGCTGTTAGGCTGGGTTATCCTCGAAGCTGTGTGGTCTGGGGAACATACTGCTGTTAGGCTGGGTTATCCTCTAAGCTGTGTGGCCCGGGGAACATACTGCTGTTAGGCTGGGTTATCCTCTAAGCTGTGTGGTCTGGGGAACATACTGCTGTTAGGCTGGGTTATCCTCTAAGCTGTGTGGCCTGGGGAACATACTGCTGTTAGGCTGGGTTATCCTCTAAACTGTGTGGTCTGGGGAACATACTGCTGTTAGGCTGGGTTATCCTCTAAGCTGTGTGGCCCGGGGAACATACTGCTGTTAGGCTGGGTTATCCTCTAAGCTGTGTGGTCTGGGAAACATACTGCTGTTAGGCTGGGTTATCCTCTAAGCTGTGTGGCCTGGGGAACATACTGCTGTTAGGCTGGGTTATCCTCTAAGCTGTGTGGCCTGGGGAACATACTGCTGTTAGGCTGGGTTATCCTCTAAGCTGTGTGGTCTGGGGAACATTCTGCTGTTAGGCTGGGTTATCCTCTAAGCTGTGTGGTCTGGGGAACATACTGCTGTTAGGCTGGGTTATCCTCTAAGCTGTGTGGTCTGGGGAACATACTGCTGTTAGGCTGGGTTATCCTCTAAGCTGTGTGGTCTGGGGAACATACTGCTGTTAGGCTGGGTTATCCTCTAAGCTGTGTGGCCTGGGGAACATACTGCTGTTAGGCTGGGTTATCCTCTAAACTGTGTGGTCTGGGGAACATACTGCTGTTAGGCTGGGTTATCCTCTAAGCTGTGTGGCCCGGGGAACATACTGCTGTTAGGCTGGGTTATCCTCTAAGCTGTGTGGTCTGGGGAACATACTGCTGTTAGGCTGGGTTATCCTCTAAGCTGTGTGGCCTGGGGAACATACTGCTGTTAGGCTGGGTTATCCTCTAAGCTGTGTGGTCTGGGGAACATTCTGCTGTTAGGCTGGGTTATCCTCTAAGCTGTGTGGTCTGGGGAACATACTGCTGTTAGGCTGGGTTATCCTCTAAGCTGTGTGGCCCGGGGAACATACTGCTGTTAGGCTGGGTTATCCTCTAAGCTGTGTGGTCTGGGGAACATACTGCTGTTAGGCTGGGTTATCCTCTAAGCTGTGTGGCCTGGGGAACATACTGCTGTTAGGCTGGGTTATCCTCTAAGCTGTGTGGTCTGGGGAACATACTGCTGTTAGGCTGGGTTATCCTCTAAGCTGTGTGGTCTGGGGAACATACTGCTGTTAGGCTGGGTTATCCTCTAAGCTGTGTGGCCTGGGGAACTTAACAAGTGAGTGTCTCGGGAAACTGAGAGAGCTTTGTTTTTAGAGCCTTCAACACAAACTTCGGGGAGGGGCCAGCTGAGTATAAGACTGTCATCTGTGCCGTAGTCTCCTTCCTCTCTGCATGCTTACATCCTCACAACTGAGAACCCCCCCCAACACACACACACACACACGCTCTCACACACACACACGCTCTCACACACACACACGCTCTCACACACACACACGCTCTCACACACACACACGCTCTCACACACACACACGCTCTCACACACGCTCTCACACACACACACACACACACACACACACACACACACGCTCTCACACACACACACACACACACACGCTCTCACACACACACACACACACACACGCTCTCACACACACACACACACACACACGCTCTCACACACACACACACACACGCTCTCACACACACACACACGCTCTCACACACACACTCACACACACACACACTCGCTCTCACACACACACTCGCTCTCACACACACACACGCTCTCACGCGCTCTCACACGCGCTCTCACACACACACTCACACACGCTCTCACACAAACACACACACGCGCTCTCACACACACGCTCTCACACACACACACGCGCTCTCACACACACACACACACACGCGCTCTCACACACACACACACACACGCGCTCTCACACACACACACCACCCACCAGCCTGTGGCTGAACCAAACACCAGCAGTCGTAACCTTACTAAGTACTGTTCAGCATCAGTTTGACACTGAAGAGGAAGAAAGGAAATCATCCTGACGTCTTCACTGTGTTTTCATCTGATTGTTGTGGGGTTGAGACCGTGTCTTGGTTGAGACCGTGTCTTGGTTGAGACCGTGTCTTGGTTGAGACCGTGTCTTGGTTGAGACCGTGTCTTGGTGCCTCTCAGACAACTCTGTCTCACACACATCAACCATTTTACACCTTGGTTATTGAACTTGACGATGAGGGTGAATCCCAGATATGTCAAATGTAATTTATTCCCTCTATGGGACGGCTGGTATTCATGGTAAAAGTACCCCCTAACTCTTCTCCTTCCTCGCCTTCAGACGTTCCCCTCTTGGGATTCCCAGATTCCCAAACCCTAACCCTTAGATTCCATAGCCATCCCTCTCCCATCTCTCCTCTCTCCCCTCCGCTGCCCCTCATCCCACTGGCCTGAGGTGGCAAGGCATTAGGTATCACACCCTCAACCCCTCTACAGTCTCTCCTCTCACCCCCGTGCTTCTACACCTGCATTGCTTGCTGTTTGGGGTTTTAGGCTGGGTTTCTGTACAGCACTTTGAGATATCAGCTGATGTACGAAGGGCTATATAAATACATTTGATTTGATTTAAATCAACTCCTGCTGACATAGCTGCCAGTCCTCTGTCTCGGTCTTAATGTAGGAACCATGTGCTGGTATGTTGGGTCAGACTCGGCGTTCTCTGGTTAAATGGGGAACTCCTCCTGAGTCACTGAGTGGTAACAATTCTTCTCCCTCGATTGTAACTCTGTCACTTCCTCCCGCTGCCCCATGGCATAGCTGAGATGTATTGGCTATAGAGGACATCCTGAAGTCATCGCCTGTTCCTCTGCAGCCAGACTGATCCCACAATAAGTAATAAATAAAAGTAGTACAAAAGAAATAGTTACGTTTGAATATGTAGCTCTACACAGCATTATCTCTACACGGAGAAAGAAGAACGGGTGTTTGTGTAGGGCTGTGACGGTTGTGGATGATGGTTATTAGTCAGCCAAATGACCACAGTCACCGTAATAATAAAATATTTATAGTACCAGTCAAAAGTTTGGACACCTACTCATTCAAGGGTTTTTATTTTTTTACTATTTTCTACATTGTAGAATAATAGTGAAGACATCAAAACTATGAAATAACACATATGGAATCATGTAGTAACCAAGAAAAGTGTTAAACAAATCAAAATATATTTGAAATTCTTCAAAGTAGCCACCCTTTGCCTTGATGACAGCTTTGCTCACTCTTTGCTTCATGAGGTAGTCACCTGGAATGTATTTCAATTAACAGGTGTGCCTTGTGAAAAGTTAATTTGTGGAATTTCTGTTCTTAATGCATTTGAGCCAATCAGTTATGTTGTGACAAGGTAGGGGTGGTATACAGAAGATGGCTCTATTTGGTAAAAGACCAAGTCCATATTATGGCAAGAACAGCTCAAATAAGCAAAGAGAAACGACAGTCCATCATTACTTTAGGACATGAAGGTCAGTCAATCTGGAAAATGTCAAGAACTTTTGAACGTTTATTCAAGTGCAGTCGCAAAAAAAACATCAAGCGCTATGATGAAACTGTCACTCATGAGGACCGCCACAGGAAAGGAAGACCCAGAGTTTCCTCTGCTGCAGAGGATAAGTATATTCTTTAGCCTATTTCCTCCCCTTCATCTACACTGATTGAAGTGGATTTAACAAGTGAGTGAGTGACTGACACTGGTTGCAGAGGGAGAGCGGGACAGCAGAAACCATGCCGACTCACGCTAGTTAAATAACATGGAAGCTAGAAGTTTGTCAATCATCCCATCTGAATAAATAGTACCTGTCTTGACTGCATCAAACAGAATAGAGAAGCTAGCTAGTTAACGAGCAGCTAGGCTAATTGAGGCGACATGCGAGTAGAGAAGCTAGCGAGTAGAGAAGTTAGTGAGCAGCGAAGCTAGGCTAATTGCGGTAACATGCGTTTCCTCCCAGTCATTCTAATTACAAATCAACACTGTTCAGATTATTAAGTAGCAGCCTAAAGTTACCTCTTTGGACGTTGTAGCATATCCTTCTCATCAGCAAGATGGCGCCGATACACATGGCTGCTCTGTTTCTGGCTCCTAAGCGTCTTTGCAGTATGTATGTATATATATTTTTTGTTATTTCTCACACTAGTATTGAAGATGGCGCCGAAGAACAAGGCTGTTCTCCAAACCAATTGTGCTATTTTTGTAAAAAATATTGTGTTTTGTGTAACTTATTTTTTTAACTTATTGTATACATAATGTTGCTGCTACCGTCTGTTATGACCGAAAATAACTTTAACGAGTCCGACTAGAAGGATATCTTGCTTTCACTGGAACAGGCCCAGATCCACGGCTTTTGCGTGAAGAAAAGATGCCGGAAAAGGGGACGCAAATCGGGGATCCTTCTGAGAATCCGGAGGCGAACGAGTAAACTCCCAATGCCTTCCATTCTCCTTGCTAATGTGCAATCATTGGAAAATAAAATTGATGACCTACGATTAAGGTTATCCAACCAACGGGAAATCAAAAACTGTAACATCTTATGTTTCACCGAGACGTGGCTGAACGACGATACGGACAGTATAGCGCTAGCACCGGCAGAACAGAGACGCTACCTCTGGTAAGACGAGGGGTGGGGTTGTCTTTTTGTCAATAACAGCTGGTGCGTGATGTCTAATATTAAAGAAGTCTCGAGGTATAGCTCGCCTGAGGTAGAGTACCATATGATAAGCTGTAGACCACACTATTCGTAGCCGTCTATTTGCCACCACAAAGCGAAGCTTGCACTAAGACCGCTCTCAAACCACTCTATAAGGCCGTAAGCAAAGAAGAAAATGCTCACCCAGACGTGGCGCTCCTAGTGGCCGGGGACTTTAATACAGGCAAATTTAAATAAGTTTTACCAAATTTTTATCAGCATGTCACATGTGCAACCAGGGGGGGAAAGAATCCTAGACCACCTTTACTCCACACACAGAGATGCATACAAAGCTCTCCCTCACCCTCAATTTGGCAAATCTGACCATAATTCCTCCTGATTCCTGCTTACAAGCTAAAACTAAAGCAGGAAGTACCAGTGACTCGCTCAATACGGAAGTGGTCAGATGACGCGGATGCTACACAACATGACTGTTTTGCTAGCACAGACTGGAACATGTTCCGGGATTCATCCAATGGCATTGAGGAGTACACCACCTCAGTCATCGGCTTCATCAATAAGTGCATTGATGACGTCGTCCCCACAGTGACTGTACGTACATACCCCAACCAGAAGCCATGGATTACAGGCAACATCCGCATTGAGCTAAAAGCTAGAGCTGCCACTTTCAAGGAGCGGGAGACTAATCCAGACGCTTATAAGAAATCGAGCTATGCCCTCAGATGAACCATCAAACAAGCAAAGCGTCAATACAGGATTAAGATTGAATCCTACTACACCGGCTCTGACGCTCGTCGGATGTGGCAGGGCTTGAAAACTAATATGGACTACAAAGGGAAACCCAGACGCGAGCCTACCAGACGAGCTAAATGCCTTTTTATGCTCGCTTCGAGGCAAGCAACACTGAAGCGTGCACGAGAGCACCAGCTGTTCTGGATGACTGCGATAACGCTCTCGGTAGCCAATGTGAACAAAACCTTTATACTGGTCAACATTCACAGGCCGCTGGGCCAGACGGATAACCAGGACGTGTACTGCGAGCATGCACTGACCAACTGTCAAGTGTCTTCACTGACATTTTCTCCCTGACCTAGTCTGGGAGAAAACCTATACCTATGTGAGAATGCTGTTCATTGACTACAGCTCAGCGTTCAACACCATAGTACCCTCAAAGCTCATCACTAAGCTAAGGATCCTGGGACTAAACAGGACTCCCTCTGCAACTGGATCCTGGACTTCCTGATGGGCCGCCCCCAGGTGGTGAGAGTAGGTAACAACACATCTGCCACGCTGATCCTTAATGCTGGGCCCCCTCAGTGGTGTGTACTTAGTCCCCTCCTGTATTCCCTGTTCACCCATGACTGCGTGGGCAAACACGACTCCTCCACCATTAAGTTTGCTGATGACACAACAGTGGTAAGTAAGCCTGATCACCGACAACGAGATAGGGAGGAGGTCAGAGACCTCAGTTCCCTCAATGTCATCAAGACAAAGGAGCTGATCGTGGACTACAGGAAAAGGAGGACCGAGCACGCCCCCATTCTCATCGACGGCGCTGTAGTGGAGCAGGTTGAGAGCTTCAAGTTCCTTGGTGTCCACATCACCAACAAACTAACATGGTCCAAACACACCAAGACAGACGTGAAGAGGGCACGACAACACTTTTTCCCCCTCAAGAGACTGAAAAGATTTGGCATGGGTCCTCAGATCCTTAAAAAGTTCTACAGCTGCACCATCGAGAGCATCCTGACAGGTTTCATCACCGCCTGGTATGGCAACGGCCGTGTATGGAAATGATCTTTCTGGGCTGGGTGTCAGTTAAACTGCAGTACCGAAACAGAACTGCAGGGGCAGTCGACCATGATTCTAGACCAGAAACCCCCTTCCACCAGACTGACTCTGGTCTTCCAACATGGCACCTGTTGTGGTTGCTAGGTGATTTGTGACTCGACTGCAACCCCCCTGTACAAGGTATTTCATGAAGTTGCCGTTCATTCATCAGTCTGTTCTCTGGTCCATATGGTTTTTTGATCATAACGATGGTGTTGTCTCTAGCGCCATGTTTCTATAGTAACCTCTTGTAACCATTTAGACAATGGGACAGAGTATGTTCAGTTGCCCCCAGCCTTCCTCTTCTCCTCCTCAGTTACACTGCGGTCCGCTGACCTTGCCCCCTTTAGCCTACTCACTGCCTGGTTCTGTCCCCTGGGCCTTGGTGCTGCTACATTCAGCTTGCTGCATTAAAACCTCTTAAGACTAGGGGGCGATATTTTAGCTTGCTGCGTTAATAACCTCTTAAGACTAGGGGGTGATATTTTAGCTTGCTACATTAACACAACAGTGGAATAGGTGCTGCTGCCTGACTGACAGCTTTGTTTCTCTAATGGCCTGCTATCATTACACCAAGAAGCACAAAGGGGAAAAAGGCACCGGACAATATAATGTGGAATCAATGAACAAATGTCTTCTTAAAAATGTTCCTTGCAGTTTTGTGCATTCTCAATGATCTATAATATTATGGCTGGATTTCTTCAATGTGCTCTTTACTCTGGTGATGAAAATGACAAGACCAGGTGTTATTTGAAGTAATATCCAAATGTCTTAACATGTTGCCTAAACAGCCACACACTACCCAGTCTGTCCTGCAGCACGTGGAGTTGCATGTTGTTAATATTTCCTGAGGATTGATGTCTGAGAGGCCGAGGCATAACCTTGGGTTGAACTCTGTTTCATCTTGACAGAACACAGGCTTTACAGATCTGTTCACTTTCATGTCCTGTTGGACAAACGACTCTGCTCTCCTCTCCTGTTGGACAAACGACTCTGCTCTCCTGTTGGACAAACGACTCTGCTCTCCTGTTGGACAAACGACTCTGCTCTCCTGTTGGACAAACGACTCTGCTCTCCTGTTGGACAAATGACTCTGCTCTCCTGTTGGACAAACGACTCTGCTCTCCTGTTGGACAAACGACTCTGCTCTCCTCTCCTGTTGGACAAACGACTCTGCTCTCCTGTTGGACAAACGACTCTGCTCTCCTGTTGGACAAACGACTCTGCTCTCCTGTTGGACAAACGACTCTGCTCTCCTGTTGGACAAACGACTCTGCTCTCCTGTTGGACAAACGACTCTGCTCTCCTGTTGGACAAACGACTCTGCTCTCCTCTCCTGTTGGACAAACGACTCTGCTCTCCTCTCCTGTTGGACAAACGACTCTGCTCTCCTGTTGGACAAACGACTCTGCTCTCCTGTTGGACAAACGACTCTGCTCTCCTGTTGGACAAACGACTCTGCTCTCCTGTTGGACAAACGACTCTGCTCTCCTGTTGGACAAACGACTCTGCTCTCCTCTCCTGTTGGACAAATGACTCTGCTCTCCTCTCCTGTTGGACAAATGACTCTGCTCTCCTCTCCTGTTGGACAAACGACTCTGCTCTCCTGTTGGACAAACGACTCTGCTCTCCTGTTGGACAAACGACTCTGCTCTCCTCTCCTGTTGGACAAACGACTCTCTCCAGTCTACTGGCTTGCTTCATACCTGTTGGCTAGAACTAGTCTCAGTGGTTTGCTATAATGGGCTAGGGAGAGGACTGGACACATTACGTTATAGCTTTATTCTAAAATTGATTTAAAAAATATCTTCCCAGAGTGAATGGGGGAATCAGGGAGATGAGCAGATGTGTGTTGTGTAAGGTGCTGTAAAATCTAAAAACTAATTATTGGCTCGTCATCTCAGCTAAGGCTGGAAATAGCTAATAAGAACCTTGATAGTGCTGCTGCAAGTTCTATAATTTAAATTTTGTTATAATTATTATTTGTGTGTGTGTGTGTGTGTGTGTGTGTGTATATATATATATGTATATATATATATACAACAATTTTGTATTATATATATATATATTTTTTTTAAGTCACATCTGTGAATGTGGAATGTGTTTGGTTGGTTGATTGAAAACTTAATAAAACTTTAAATTGAAAAAAAATATATATATATATCTTCCTCGTCAATCTACACACTACTCCATAATGACAAAGCAAAAACTGGTTGTTAGAAATTTTTGCAAATTTATAAAAAATTAACAAATATTTACCTAGGTCATTTTTGTTGTATTAATTCAAAGATGGGAAATATATATATATTTTTTAAATGTAGTGTCTTTTTTTTGTCAACGTTGGTTTAATATATCAAAGTTGTCAATGTCTTGTCATGACCCTTTGCTATGAGACACAAAATTGAGCTCAGGTGCATCCTGTTTCCATTGATCATCCTTGATGTTCCTACAACTTGATTGGAGTCCACCTGTGGTAAATTCAATTGATTGGACATGATTTGGAAAGGCACACACCTGTCTATATAAGATCCCACAGCTGACAGTACATGTCAGAGCAAAAACCAAGCCATGAGGTCAAATTAATTTTCCGTAAAACTCAGACAAGATTGTGTCGAGGCACAGATCTGGGGAAGGGTACCAAAACATTTCTGCAGCATTGAAGGTCCCCAAGAACACAGTTGCCTCCATCATTCTTAAATGGAAGTTTGGAACCACCAAGACTCTTCCTAGAGCTTGGCCACCACTATCTCCAGGGAGGTGACCAAGAACCCAATGGTCCCTCTGACAGAGCTCCAGAGTTCCTCTCTGGAGATGGTTGTCCTTCTGGAAGGCTCCCTCATCTCTGCAGCACTCTCCAGAACATCTCTGGAGAGACCTGAAAATAACTGTGCAGCGACGCTCCCCATCCAACCTGACGGAGTTTGAGAGGATCTGCAGAGAAGAATGGGAGAAACTCCCCAAATACAGGTGTGTCAAGCTTGTAGCATCACACCCAAGAAGACTTGAGGCTGTAATCGCTGCCAAAAGTTCTTCAACAAAGTACTGAGTAAAGGGTCTGAATACTTATGTAAATGTTTTTTTAAATAAATTTGCACACAAAAAATAACGTGTTTTTGCTTTGTTGTGGGGTATTGTGTGTAGTTTGAGGAAGAGAACAATTTTAATCCGTTTTAGAATAAGGCTGTAACGGAACAAAATGTGGAAAAAGTCAAGGGGTCTGAATACTTTCTGAATGCACTGTATATTTATTATTATTACTGTATGTAGAGTTGTGGGCAGACCCTGTAGGTGACGGCCGCTAGTGGTTCCTGTTAATTCAGACCCGGCTCCTCTTCCTCACTCCCCAGTCAGCTAGTGGTTCCTCTTCCTCACTCCCCAGTCAGCTAGTGGTTACTGCAGACCTGGTTCCTCTTCCTCACTCCCCAGTCAGCTAGTGGTTCCTCTTCCTCACTCCCCAGTCAGCTAGTGGTTACTGCAGACCTGGTTCCTCTTCCTCACTCCCCAGTCAGCTAGTGGTTCCTCTTCCTCACTCCCCAGTCAGCTAGTGGTTACTGTAGACCCGGCTCCTCTTCCTCACTCCCCAGTAACATGTGTTAGGTTCTTGATGAAGAGTAAGTAAAACTCATGGATTCTTATTAAAGCTCAAACCAAATACAGCAGACAAGGAACATATTGAACTCCTGTGCCGAGCCCCTCCTAACACATCTGAAGATTAGTGATATGTTCTTCCTCACTTCATCTGACTCGACCTCTGCCCCAACGTGCTCACTCCTCCCCAACTCACGGCTGTCATGCTGTACCAGACTGTGTCTCTTCTCCTCCCAGAGGATCCCCGATGGCTAACAATAACATATCCTGACAGAATGTAAACGTCATGCATTCCCCTCTCTCCCTCAGTGACATGAATAAGTATATTTCATGTGTGAAAGTCAGAACCCATCACATGGTTGGGAGGTCGTTGACGCCACTCTAGAGCAGACCACCCATCCTGTGTTTTTTTTTTTTTTTCAACAGACGGGAGATTGTGGCTGTGTGCTGCAATGCTTCATGGGTAGTTTGAACATCAGGCTGCGTGGTTGCTGGGAACAGGTACACTCCCTGTAGGCTGTTTCTGTCATGATGTTAAAGAGTATCCCTCCCTCAGTAGAACACAGTGGACACTATGGTACTGTAGCCCTGTGCTCTGAGCCTGCCTGCCAGCCCGGGATGGCTAATGACTAGGCTGTGCTATGTGACAGGATTGTGAGACAGAGGGTCAAGGACCGCTCCAACGGGTCAGAACCTGAGTCAGGGACTGACTAGTGACAGTCTGTTGGCTGTTGTATTTAAATGACACGTACACTGTTATTTTTATTAATGAACTTTGAAGACCATCTCTATCTTTGTAGCTGATGGTTTCTCTCTGAGATGTTGGTGTCTGTACTGTAGAACCAGGTTGGAAACCATTTCTTTCTCTCTGAAAAGTTGGTGTCTATACTGTAGAACCAGGACTGGAAACCATGTACAGTGGGGAGAACAAGTATTTGATACACTGCCGATTTTTCAGGTTTTCCTACTTACAAAGCATGTAGAGGTCTGTAATTTTTATCATAGGTACACTTCAACTGTGAGAGACCGAATCTAAAACAAAAATCCAGAAAATCACATTGTATGATTTTTAAGTAATTAATTTGAAACTATATGTTTCTCTTATGGCATGTTTATGGGTTGCCATTCCCCTCCTGAAGTGGCCCTTGACATTGACACAGATTCTAGTGGTTGTTGACAGTCGGGGACATCAGATTCTAGTGGTTGTTGACAGTCGGGGGCATCGGATTCTAGTGGTTGTTGACGGTCGGGGGGCATCGGATTCTAGTGGTTGTTGACGGTCGGGGGGCATCGGATTCTAGTGGTTGTTGACGGTCGGGGGGCATCAGATTCTAGTGGTTGTTGACAGTCGGGGACATCAGATTCTAGTGGTTGTTGACAGTCGGGGGCATCAGATTCTAGTGGTTGTTGACAGTCGGGGACATCAGATTCTAGTGGTTGTTGACAGTCGGGGGCATCAGATTCTAGTGGTTGTTGACAGTCGGGGGGCATCGGATTCTAGTGGTTGTTGACGGTCGGGGGGCATCAGATTCTAGTGGTTGTTGACAGTCGGGGACATCAGATTCTAGTGGTTGTTGACAGTCGGGGACATCAGATTCTAGTGGTTGTTGACGGTCGGGGGACATCAGATTCTAGTGGTTGTTGACGGTCGGGGGACATCAGATTCTAGTGGTTGTTGACGGTCGGGGGGCATCGGATTCTAGTGGTTGTTGACGGTCGGGGGCATCGGATTCTAGTGGTTGTTGACGGTCGGGGGCATCGGATTCTAGTGGTTGTTGACGGTCGGGGACATCGGATTCTAGTGGTTGTTGACGGTCGGGGGACATCGGATTCTAGTGGTTGTTGACGGTCGGGGGGCATCGGATTCTAGTGGTTGTTGACGGTCGGGGGCATCGGATTCTAGTGGTTGTTGACGGTCGGGGACATCGGATTCTAGTGGTTGTTGACGGTCGGGGGACATCGGATTCTAGTGGTTGTTGACGGTCGGGGGGCATCGGATTCTAGTGGTTGTTGACGGTCGGGGGGCATCGGATTCTAGTGGTTGTTGACGGTCGGGGGGCATCGGATTCTAGTGGTTGTTGACGGTCGGGGGGCATCGGATTCTAGTGGTTGTTGACGGTCGGGGGGCATCGGATTCTAGTGGTTGTTGACGGTCGGGGGGCATCGGATTCTAGTGGTTGTTGACGGTCGGGGGCATCGGATTCTAGTGGTTGTTGACGGTCGGACATCAGATTCTAGTGGTTGTTGACAGTCGGACATCAGATTCTAGTGGTTGTTGACGGTCGGGGGACATCAGATTCTAGTGGTTGTTGACGGTCGGGGGACATCAGATTCTAGTGGTTGTTGACGGTCGGGGGCATCGGATTCTAGTGGTTGTTGACGGTCGGGGGCATCGGATTCTAGTGGTTGTTGACGGTCGGGGGACATCGGATTCTAGTGGTTGTTGACAGTCGGGGGCATCAGATTCTAGTGGTTGTTGACGGTCGGGGACATCGGATTCTAGTGGTTGTTGACGGTCGGGGACATCGGATTCTAGTGGTTGTTGACGGTCGGGGGGCATCGGATTCTAGTGGTTGTTGACGGTCGGGGGCATCGGATTCTAGTGGTTGTTGACGGTCGGGGGCATCGGATTCTAGTGGTTGTTGACGGTCGGGGGCATCGGATTCTAGTGGTTGTTGACGGTCGGGGGCATCGGATTCTAGTGGTTGTTGACGGTCGGGGGCATCGGATTCTAGTGGTTGTTGACGGTCGGGGGCATCGGATTCTAGTGGTTGTTGACGGTCGGGGGGCATCAGATTCTAGTGGTTGTTGACAGTCGGGGACATCAGATTCTAGTGGTTGTTGACAGTCGGGGGGCATCGGATTCTAGTGGTTGTTGACGGTCGGGGGCATCGGATTCTAGTGGTTGTTGACGGTCGGGGGGCATCGGATTCTAGTGGTTGTTGACGGTCGGGGGGCATCGGATTCTAGTGGTTGTTGACGGTCGGGGGGCATCGGATTCTAGTGGTTGTTGACGGTCGGGGGGCATCGGATTCTAGTGGTTGTTGACGGTCGGGGGGCATCGGATTCTAGTGGTTGTTGACGGTCGGGGGGCATCGGATTCTAGTGGTTGTTGACGGTCGGGGGGCATCGGATTCTAGTGGTTGTTGACGGTCGGGGGGCATCGGATTCTAGTGGTTGTTGACGGTCGGGGGGCATCGGATTCTAGTCCTCTGTGCTCCCAGAACCTGATCTTCTGTTGTGTTTCAGGGGGCCCGTGTTTGGCTGCGGGACAAAGAGCTGCTCCTCCCTGCTACTGTCAGCTCCCGTTCCCACGACGACCTGGTCCTTACAACCGACTACGGAGAGGTAAGGAGGACAAACTACGTACTGGGACAAACCAAACTACCTTCACTAACCAAGATGGTCTTCATCAGGCTAATTACTCTGTGTTGTAGGGCCTATGTTGACTGTAACATCTCAGTAACAGGTGCAGGAAGTCCACCTAGCAGATTTATAGCAGATTAGTTTAGAAACATGTGTTATTTATCTTTGTGTAGCATGAAAAGGTGAAATAAATACAATTGTGTAAATGTCTAGTAGTTATGTCCAGATTTTGAAAGCCCTGGATCGCCTACAGACACTTGTGGGACCACAATGTTTTTTTTCAGCATGTTCAGGATTTCTTTAAAAAGGCGAGTCAGTATACAGATTCAACTAGATAAATAGTGGTGTGTTAACTCAGCCAGCCAGGAGTGCAGGTGAGGATAATTGTTTCATCTGAGCAGGGGTCCGTGTACAGCCTTAAGTATGGATCTAAGGACCATGAATATTAGCTACGATGCTAATATTTGTGTGAACTCTAAACAGTTGTGTTCTGTGGGTGTCGCTGAGTAGGCTGATCACCCAAGACCCGTAGGTAAGGCTGCACAGTGCATATAAGTACGGTGCATTCGGACTCCTCCTTACTTTTCCCACATTTTGTTACATCCTGAAATGGATTGATTAGATTTTTCCCATCACTTCATCAATCTACACACAATACCCCACAATGACATCACAATACCCCACAATGACATCACAATACCCCACAATGACATCACAATACCCCATAATGACACAATTAAAACGTTTTTTTTTGGTTGAGATGTTTTCAAGTTTCATTTTTTTTTAAACTAAAACCGGAAATACAACATTTACAATAATAATAAGGGTAATTCAGACCCTTTACTCAGTACTTTGTTGAAGCACCTTTTGCTGGGGGGCGTTGTTGCACAGCAATTTCAGGTCTCTCCAGAGATGTTCAATCGGGTTCAAGTCCGGGCTCTGGCTGGGCCACTCAAGGACATTCAGAGACTTGTCCCGAAGCCACTTCTGCGTTGTAGAAACATCTCAAGGATGATCAAATGTTCCGTTTTGTAGCTTAGCTCATGCTATTCTACACATTTTGTAATGCGGCTGAGAGAAAAGGTCCCGTGGGCCCCCTAGGCTCGGGCAGTATACCGGGGTATTTGGAAATAGCCATTGGATGGTTTTTCAATACAATTGAAGCTATTTCTTTTACATTTTTCTTAATACATTTTAATAATTGTAGTAATTGTAATCTTTTTATGTAAATACCTTATGTAATATGTTTGCTTTCTTCATGTCACCTTTCATATGATTTTACATTATGAAGTTTACCGTAGTTCCCCAAAATCAATGACGAGGCCTTCATGATGCTCATCTTAGATTGAAGAAGGCAATGAGCTTTTTATTTTTTTTAATTTTTTAAATGGCAGGTAGGGTAGAGAAACCTATTGCGTGATCGTGAGGAGAGATGTCGTGTGGGAAAACGGCTTTTTTCACTCGATCTGTCCATCTTATCACCTTATCGCCTCTAAAATGTAAATTTAAAAAACTATAAAGAGTTGGTATAATGTGTAATTACCTATTTGAAGGTTTGTGTCGAATTTGAATCTGGTTTTTAGGGCGGCGCCAAAGTGCTCTTCAGAAACAGCGGCTTTTGAGAGTCACGATAGCTTGCAGTGATGACGCAAAAAATGACTAGGTATCCCCCCCCTTACCCTGTCCCTTTCTTATTTTTTAAACGGGGAGAGTAGTGCTACACCTGGTGGAGAGAGGCTGTACGACACAGAATGAGTTGCATTATGGGTGCTGTATGTTACGTCATGACACGTCACAATTTTAACGTACAGCGTCGGAGGGGATCAGTTTAAAAAATATATATATTATTGGATTACCATGTAATCAACGCTTAAATAGAAACGTAGTTCACACCCCAGATTTTTGATGTCAACACAGTCGCTACATTAGTTTTCATTGCAGCCTCGTTTGAATGTCGAGGTGGCGCAAATTTGTACAGAATGGGGTTAGTTATAGTTTTTCTTCACAGAAAATACATCAGTGTAACACAATCAGCAGAAAATGGTTTCATTTCCATCAGATGACAACAGAAGTGCAACGCTATTTGGCTGGCAGCAACACACGTAAATGAGCTTTCAATGAAAAAGCTAAGTATTTTTTTTTTGCGAAGACACTGCCCATTTCAAAATTTTATCATGGAAAGAATATAGCCAGCTACATTTCCTAAAGTTAATCTTGCATTTTTACCTGAGAAAAGTATCGGAGAAAAGTAGCTACTCATCAGTCTGCCTGTTTCTGAATTCTCAATCAAATGTAAGAATTATTTATTTATAAAGCCCTTCTTACATCAGCTGATATCTCGAAGTGCTGTACAGAAACCCAGCCTAAAACCCCAAACAGCAAGCAATGCAGGTGTAGAAGCACGGTGGCTAGGAAAAACTCCCTAGAAAGGCCGGAACCTAGGAAGAAACCTAGCGAGGAACCAGGCTACGAGGGGTGGCCAGTCCTCTTCTGGCTGTGCCGGGTGGAGATTATAACAGAACATGGCCAAGATGTTCAAATGTTCATAAATGACCAGCATGGTCAAATAATAATAATCACAGTAGTTGTCGAGGGTGCACCAGGTCAGCACCTCAGGAGTAAATGCCAGTTGGCTTTTCATAGCCGATCATTGAGAGTATCTCTACCGCTCCTGCTGTCTCTAGAGTTGAAAACAGCAGGTCTGGGACAAGGTAGCACGTCCGGTGAACAGGTCAGGGTTCCATAGCCGCAGGCAGAACAGCTGAAACTGGAGCAGCAGCACGACCAGGTGGACTGGGACAGCAAGGAGTCATCAGGCCAGGTAGTCCTGAGGCATGGTCCTAGGGCTCGGGTCCTCCGAGAGAAAGAGAATTAGAGGGAGCATACTTAAATTCACACAGGACACCAGATAAGACAGGAGAAATACTCCAGATATAACAGACTGACCCTGGCCCCCGACACAAACTATTGCAGCATAAATACTGGAGGCTGAGACAGGAGGGGTCGGGAGACACTATGGCCCCGTCTGACGATACCCACGGACAGGGCCAACCAGGCAGGAAATAACCCCACCCACTTTACCAAAGCACAGCCCCCACACCACTAGAGGGATATCTTCAACCACCAACTTACCATCCTGAGACAAGGCCGAGTATAGCCCACGAAGATCTCCCCCATGGCACGCACCCGAGGGGGGGCGTCAACCCGGACAGGAAGATCACGCCAGTGACTCAACCCACTCAAGTGACGCACCCCTCCTAGGGATGGCATGGAAGAGCACCAGTAAGCCGGTGACTCAGCCCCAGTAATAGGGTTTGAGGCAGAGAATCCCAGTGGAAGAGGGGAACCGGCCTGGCAGAGACAGCAAGGGCGGTTCGTTGCTCCAGTGCCTTTCTGTTCACCTTCACACCCCTGGGCCAGACTATACTCAATCATAGGACTTACTGAAGAGATGAGTCTTCAATAAAGACTTAAAGGTTGAGACCGAGTCTGCGTCTCTCACATGGGTAGGCAGACCGTTCCATAAAAATTGAGCTCCATAGGAGAAAGGCCTGCCTCCAGCTGTTTGCTTAGAAATTCTAGTGACAGTAAGGAGGCCTGCGTCTTGTGACCGTAGCGTACGTGTAGGTATGTACGGCAGGACTAAATCGGAAAGATAGGTAGGAGCAAGCCCGTGTAATGCTTTGTAGGTTAGCAGTAAAACCTTGAAATCAGCCCTAGCCTTAACAGAAAAGCCAGTGTAGAGAGGCTAGCACTGGAGTAATATGATAAAATGTGTTGGTTTTTGTCAAGATTCTAGCAGCTGTGTTTTGGACTAACTGAAGTTTATTTATTTAGTGCTTTTTCCGGGTAGCCGGAAAGTAGAGCATTGCAGTAGTCTAACCTAGGAGTGACAAAAGCATGGATTGATTTTTGGACAGAAGATTTCTGATTTTTGCAATGTTATGTAGATGGGGAAAAAAGCTGTACTTGAAACAGTCTTGATATGTTCGTCCAAAAGAGATCAGCGTCCAGAGTAACGCCGAGGTCCTTCAGTTTTATTTGAGACGACTGTACAACCATCAAGATTAATTGCCAGATTCAACAGAAGATCTCTTTTGTTTCTTGGGACCTAGAACTAGCAGTTTAAAAAGTAGGCTTCCAGGGAGGGCAATTCTGGGGCTTCACCATGTTTTCATCCATGAATGTACAGCTGTGTGTCATCCACATAGCAGTGAAAGGTAACATTATGTTTTCGAATGACGTCACCAAGAGGTAAAATATATAGTGAAAACAATAGTGGTCCTAAAACGGAACCTTGAGGAACACCGAAATGTACAGTTGATTTGTCAGAGGACAAACCATTCACAGAGACAAACTGATATCTTTCCGACAGATAAGATCTAAACCAGGCCAGAACTTGTCCGTGTCGACCAATTTGGGTTTCCAATCGCTCCAAAAGAATGTGGTGATCGATGGTATCAAAAGCAGCACTAAGGTTTAGAGGCACGAGGACAGATGCAGAGCCTCGGTCTGACGCCATTAAAAGGTAATTTACCACCTTCACAAGTGCAGTCTCAGTGCTATGATAGGGTCTAAAACCAGACTGAAGCATTTCGTGTACATTGTTTCTCTTCAGGAAGGCAGTGAGTTGCTGCGCAACAGCTTTTAATATAGGCTGTTTTTTAAAATATTTTCTCGTTCAAGATTTGGCTTTTTCAAGAGAGGCTTTATTACTGCCACTTTTAGTGAGTTTGGTACACATCCGGTGGATAGAGAGCCGTTTATTATGTTCAACATAGGAGGGCCGAGCACAGGTAGCAGCTCTTTCAGTAGTTTAGTAGGAATAGGATCAGTATTTTCATCAATGTGTCAAGAGCTATAGTAATAAAATACTTGAGTGTCTCCCTTGATCCTAGGTCCTGGCAGAGTTGTGCAGACTCAGGACAACTGAGCTTTGGAGGAATACGCAGATTTAAAGAGGAGTACGTAATTTGCTTTCTAATGATCATGATCTTTTCCTCAAAGAAGTTCATGAATTTATTACTGCTGAAGTGAAAGCCATCCTCTCTTGGGGAATGCTGCTTTTTAGTTAACTTTGCGACAGTAACATAAATACATTTTGGATTGTTCTTATTTTCCTCAATTAAGTTGGAAAAATAGTATGGTCGAGCAGCAGTGAGGGCTCTTCAATACTGCACGGTTCTGTCTTTCCAAGCTAGTCGGAAGACTAACAGTTTGGTGTAGCGCCATTTCCGTTCTAATTTTCTGGAAGCTTGCTTCAGGGCTCGGGTATTTTCTGTATACCAGGGAGCTAGTTTCTTATGACAAATGTTTTTAGGGGTGTGACTGCATTTAGGGTATTACGCAAAGTTAAATTGAGTTCCTCAGGCGGTTAATTGATTTTTGTACTCTGACGTCCTTGGGTAGGTGGAGGGAGTCTGAAAGGGCATTTAGAAATCTTTGGGTTGTCCGAGAATTTATAGCACGGCTTTTGATGATCCTTGGTTGGGGTCTGAGCAGATTATTTGTTGAGATTGCAAACGTAATAAAATGGTGGTCCGATAGTCCAGGATTATGACGAAAAACATTAGATCCACAATATTTATTCCACGGGACAAAACTAGGTCCATAGTATGACTGTGGCAGTAAGTTGGACAAAACCCACTGAGTTGATGGCTCCGAAAGCCTTTTGGAGTGGGTCTCCACTTGAATATTAAAGTCACCAAAAATTTGAATATTATCTGCCATTCCGATAGGAATTCAGGGAACTCTGTGAGGAACGCTGTATATGGCCCATGAGGCCTGTAAACAGTAGCTATAAAAAGTGATTGAGTTTCCTAGAAGCTCAAAAGACAAACGTCAGGTTTTTTTTGTAAATTGAAATTTGCTGTCGTAAATGTTAGCAACACCTCCGCCTTTGCGGGATGCACGGGGGATATGGTCACTAGTGTAACCAGGAGGAGAGGCCTCATTTAACACAGTAAATTCATCAGGCTTAAGCCATGTTTCAGTCAGGCCAATCACATCAAGATTATGATCAGTGATTAGTTCATTGACTATGACTGCCTTTGATGTGAGGTATCACGATCTGTTTCAATAATGGCAGGAATGGAGGAGGTCCTAGTGAGATTGCTAAGGTGAACACCGCCATGTTTAATTTTGCTCAACCTAGATCGAGGCACAGACACAGTCTCAATGGGATAGCTGAGCTGATTACACTGACTGTGCTAGTGGCAGACTCCACTAAGCTGGCTGACAGGGTGCAGGCCAGGCAGCACGCTATCTCATTGTGGAGCTAGAGGAGTTAGAGCCCTGTCTATGTTTGTAGATAAGATGAGAGCACCCCTCCAGCTAGGATGGAGTCCGTCACTCCTCAGCAGGCCAGGCTTGGTCCTGTTTGTGGGTGAATCCCAGAAGGAGGGCTAGTTATCTACAATTCTCTTTTGGGAGTGGCAGAAAACAATTTTCAACCAGCGATTGAGTTGTGAGACTCTGCTGTAGAGCTCGTCACTCCCCCTAACTGGGAGGGGCCAGAGACAATTACTTGATGCCGACACATTTTTCTAGATTTGCAAGCTGAAGCTATGTTGCACTTGGTGACCTCTGACTGTTTCATCCTAACATCGTTGGTGCCGACGTGGATAACAATATCTCTATACTCTCTACACTCGCCAGATTTAGCTTTAGCCAGCACCATCTTTAGATTAGCCTTAACGTCGGTAGCCCTGCCCCCTGGTAAACAGTGTATGATCTCTGGATGATTCATTTTAAGTCTAAAACTGTGGGTAATGTAGTCGCCAATGACTAGGGTTTTCAATTTGTCAGAGCTAATGGTGGGGAGGCTTCGGCATCTCAGACCCCGTAACGGGAGGAGTAGAGACCAGAGAAGACTCGGCCTCAGACTCCGACTTGCTACTTAATGGGGAAAATCGGTTGAAAGTTTCTGTCGGCTGAATGAGCGACACCGGTTGAGCATTCCTACAGCATTTCCCTCCAGAAGCCATGAGAAAGTTGTCCGGCTGCGGGGACTGTGCGAGGGGATTTATACTAACGTTACTATCTGTACTTACTGGTGGCACAGATGCTGTTTCATCCTTTCCTACACTTAAATTACCCTTGCCTAACGATTGCATCTGAAGCTGGGCTTGCAGCACAGCTATCCTCGCCGTAAGGCGATCGTTCTCCTGTATATTATGTATATTATGAGTACAGCGACTGCAATTAGAAGGCATCATGTTAACGTTACTGCTTAGCTTCGGGCTGGTGGAGGTCCTGACGAACCACGTCCAGATAAAGCGTCCGGAGTGAAAAAGTTGAATGAAAAAAGTTGAGCGATGGAGGGGAAAAAATATAAATATAAAACGGTCATTAAAAAGTTAAAAACTGTAAAGTTTGCAGGAAGCAAAGTAAGGTTAGCACGGAAACAAGTCTACAAGTTGTGACACAACATTAGTCTGAGGCCGAAATTACAATAAGAAGCATTTTACAAAATGCACAAAGTGTTTTATTCTTTTTTTTGTGTGTGAAAAAAGTAGAATTCTGTGTTAAACCGACTCCCTAAATTCAATTTGCTAGTTAATCTAAGTTAGTGGCTAAATTAATAAGGATATTGAGTTTTGTGTTTTTGAGAGAGCTTTGACTTCTGTACAGCGGCCACTATCTTCGGCGGCAGGTAGCCTAGTGGTTAGAGCGTTGGGCAGAATCCCAGAGTTGACAAGGTAAAAAATCTGTCGTTCTGCCCCTCAGCAAGGCAGTTATTAGCCTTGTTCCCCGGGCGCCGGGGAATGTCGTGGATGTTGATTATGCATCTCTCTGATGCAGAAGACACAGTTCAGTTGAATGCATTCAGTTGATCAGCTGATATGTAAATAAATTCGATTTGAATGTGCAAACTCACCAAAAATGACATTTGGTAGCGCCTACCTAATATATATGTATACCTTTATGAGCTGGATTGCCTGTCTTTGCAATTTTGTTTATGTTCGTTTGTGCTCGTTAGCATATTTATCTAGCAGCCTCCATGGATATTCGCTATTACTTCTGTTAAGGTTGTTAGCACAATGGGCATTTTTTGCATTTTATGGCAACCCCTTGTGTACTAAACCGTTAATACTGTAAATCTCGGTATGAGAGAAGGACTGTATGATGCTATGAACGTTTGGATACTGGGGGGGGGGGGGGTGCCGTATACCAGAGTTGATTTGATTTAATTAATCAATACATTTATCTTATGCGACACAAAGATAAGTAACATACATCTTTCTAAACTAATTGCAACTGTTACTGAGATCTTTGTTCTCATTTATTCATCTTTTTAACTCAGTCATTCTGAATGCAGGTTGTGGGAATCGACTCTGGCTGGTTTCCAATAGGATGTATGCTGGTCATCAGTGTCCATAACACAGCGAAGGCTGGTCACCATGCCAGTATAACCAGTTAGACCATGCTGGTCAAGACCAGCATCAGACCAACACTGATGAGCATGGACCAGCTTGTAGTGTATGCTGGTCATCAGTGTCCATAACACAGCGAAGGCTGGTCACCATGCCAGTATAACCAGTTAGACCATGCTGGTCAAGACCAGCATCAGCCCAACACTGACCAGCATGGACCAGCTTGTAATGTATGCTGATCTATGTTGTTTTTCTTCAGAAGGTATTGATTAGCAGTATGATTAGCAGTTTGTATGATGAGAATAGTAGGAATGGGCTCTACTCTAGCCAGGCTGAACTTATCTGTTGGCCTGGAGGGAGACCTTTGTGTCTGAAGGATATCCTGTTGAGTGAGTGAGACGTCAGCTGTGGGGTAAAGTCTTTTGGTTCAGCTGCTGTTTGTTCTTGAAGGATGCCGCTTTACTGTAAATATGTTTTAGCTTTTGAACTGGTTTTGGTATGTTTCGCTAATCATGCACTGTAGCTCCATATTGCTAGACCTATCCCCAGGCCTTCGGAGCTGGCCCAGAGGACCATGACCCTCTGCCCCATCCCGTCCCCATTCCTAGGGTCTGTCCCCCAGCTGTCCACCTCACCCATACCCCAGGCTTCATGCTATTTCTGGAGGCCTGTGCTGTTCTGAGGATCTAAATATGAACAGTTCTAGTCTGCTGATGTACTGAGTTTCTTTACAAGGTCACAGCTTAACTCACAGCATGATTTCTCAATGGAGCGAGTCACAGGTACTTCCTGTTTTGAGCTTCTACTTGTAAACAGGAAGCAGGAGTATGGAGTCGTGATCTGATTTGCTGAATGGCGGACAAGGGAGGGTCTTGTATGCTTGCTTGTGGGTAGATTAAGTGGTCTAGGACTTTATCGCCTCCTAGTGGCGAAGGAGAAGTGTTAGAGGTTACGTGTCTTAATAACGCAGAGTTAAAATCGCCGGTGGCGGAAAGCAGCCTCCGGATGTGTTTTCAGCTTCATACAGTTCGTTAAGTGTCTGCTTGTTATATTTCTTGTCCTGAGGTGGAATGTGTACAACAGTCACGATACCAGCTGAAAACAACTCCCTCGGGAGTCAACATTTGACCATCAGGTATTCCAAGACTGGTGAACAATGGGTCGAGACATCCGCTCAAATAAGCACACCAGTTGTTGAAGAGGCAAAACTCTCCTTTCGATTTCCCCGACTCAACTGTCCTGTCCGCTCGGTGAGAATCCATCGAGTTGGATAGCCATGGGGGTTATCTTGTCTGAAGGCCACGTTTCAGAAAAAACAGAGAATATTGCAATTACGAAAGTCCCGTTTGGTAGCAATTCCACGATCAAAGGTTATCCATCTTATTATCAAGTGACTGGAGGTGGAGGGAAGAGGTGGCCAGTTTTCCCTTCACCTTCATCTCTCCAGGACTCCTCCTCCTCCTGCCTCTGTTCCACTGGTGTTGCCTCATGCATACCCTGAAAAATTGGGTCAGAATCAGATCGACGGGACCGCAGTGGAGAAGGTGAAAAGCTTAAAGTTCCTCATTGTACACATCACTGACAATCTGAAATGGTCCACCCACACAGACGGTGTGGCATTGCCTCTTCAACCTCAGGGGCCAAGTTGAATTTCTAAAGCCTCCTAAGACACTCACACACTTTTACAAATGCACCATTGAGAGCATCCTGTCGGGCTGTATCACCGCCTGGTATGGCAACTGCACCGCTCGCAACCGCAGGGCTCTCCAGAGGGTGGTGTGTTCTGCACACCGCATCCCCGGGGGAAAACTACCTGCCCTCCAGGACACCTACAGCACCCAATGTCACAGGAATGCCGGAAAAATTATCGAGGACATCAACCATCCGAGCCACTGCCTGTTCACCCCGCTATCATCCAGAAGGCGAGGTCAGTACAGGTGCATCAAAGCTGGGACCGAGCGACTTGGAGAAAAAATGGCTTCTATCTCAAGGCCATCAGACTGTTAAATAGCCATCACTAGCCGGCTACCACCCGGTTACTCAACCCTGCACCTTAGAGGCTGCTGCCCTTTGTACATGGAACACTGGTCACTTTAACAATGTTTACATACTGTTTTACCCATGCCATGTGTATATACTGTATTATAGGCAATATCTTTCAGCCATTGCTCATCATAATATTTATTTATTTCTTTCTTAATTCCATTCTTTTAGATTTGTGTATCGTTGTGAATTGTGAGATTCTACTGCGCAGGTGGAGCTAGGAGCACAAACATTTTGCAACACCCGCAATATCATCTGCTAACAATGTGTATGTGATCAATAAAGTTAGATTTGAGTTGTTACTCCGAGTCATATTCTCAGCTATGTGTGTACTGAAACGGTTTTCACTAGCATCAGCAGCTGACTACTGTTATTAGATGTGCTGTGAATACCACAGTAATGAGATTTGCAGAATCTACAATGATTTAATGTTGCCATACATGCTGGATGATTCTCCTGCCCCTCTAATCTGCTCCAGGAAGTAAAAGACAATTCTGCTGCCCCACTAATCTGCTCCAGAGATTAAGAGTTGTGAGACTGTACTCTATTTCCCAGAGGGGCCTCGTGTGGCTTCTACTGTAATCTAGCCTCGTGTGGCTTCTACTGTAATCTAGCCTCGTGTGGCTTCTACTGTAATCTAGCCTCGTGTGGCTTCTACTGTAATCTAGCCTCGTGTGGCTTCTACTGTAATCTAGCCTCGTGTGGCTTCTACTGTCATCTAGCCTCGTGTGGCTTCTACTGTCATCTAGCCTCGTGTGGCTTCTACTGTCATCTAGCCTCGTGTGGCTTCTACTGTCATCTAGCCTCGTGTGGCTTCTACTGTCATCTAGCCTCGTGTGGCTTCTACTGTCATCTAGCCTCGTGTGGCTTCTACTGTCATCTAGCCTCGTGTGGCTTCTACTGTCATCTAGCCTCGTGTGGCTTCTACTGTAGCCTAGTGTTCATCCCGACTGTTTTATGTAACCTTTTATTTGTCAAGCAGGAAGTCTTATTGAGGTCAGCACCTCTCTCCAAGGGCAGACCAAGTACTGTACTGTCACAAAGGGACCAAGTCTAATGCAGATCAGCGCCAATATTGTAGGCCTACTTCCTGGCTGGCTGCTATCCAACCCCACCCAACCATACACCACTAGGCATGTTACCATGGAGACGGCGTGAAGTCAGTGATCAGACCCCACCATGTTAATCAGTGACTAGAGAAGAGTTGATCTATTTGCAAGGGGCATCAGCTTCATGTGTGGTTGCTGGGTCTTCCTCTTGGTGGGTCTTCCATTTCCTGTTTTCCTAGGAGATATCAGGATGTCTGGTTGTGTTGGTTCTATACGTATAAGCAGGTCATAGTGTGAGTTATGGTGAGGCTTAAGGATGTCTCTTAGGGGGAGTTACAGAGTGAGTTCCAACCAGAATGCAGTGTGGTGTGACAGAGCTAAACACCATATATCACAGTTGGCACTGATCTCTGGGGTTCAGGGGTTAGAGGTCAAGGCTGGACGAAGGCCCTGCCAGCTCTGTAGGTCTATAACCTGTAACGTGTTAGTTTCAGTATTAGGACTTGTTCCACCTACCCATTTCCCCCTGCCCATCCCTCCCTCCCACATTCCTGCCCATCTCTCCCCCCTGCCCATCCCTCCCACATTCTTACCCATCTCCCCCCTGCCCATCCCTCCCACATTCCTGCCCATCTCTCCCCCTGCCCATCCCTCCCACATTCTTACCCATCTCCCCCCTGCCCATCCCTCCCACATTCTTACCCATCTCTCCCCCTGCCCATCCCTCCCACATTCTTACCCATCTCTCCCCCTGCCCATCCCTCCCACATTCTTACCCATCTCCCCCCTGCCCATCCCTCCCACATTCTTACCCATCCCTCCCCCTGCCCATCCCTCCCACATTCCTGCCCATCTCCCCCCTGCCCATCCCTCCCACATTCTTACCCATCTCTCCCCTTGCCCATCCCTCCCACATTCTTACCCATCTCTCCCCCTGCCCATCCCTCCCACATTCTTACCCATCTCCCCCCTGCCCATCCCTCCCACATTCTTACCCATCTCTCCCCTTGCCCATCCCTCCCACATTCTTACCCATCTCTCCCCTTGCCCATCCCTCCCACATTCTTACCCATCTCTCCCCTTGCCCATCCCTCCCACATTCCTGCCCATGTCTCCCCCTGCCCATCCCTCCCACATTCTTACCCATCTCTCCCCTTGCCCATCCCTCCCACATTCCTGCCCATCTCTCCCCCTGCCCATCCCTCCCACATTCTTACCCATCTCTCCCCCTGCCCATCCCTCCCACATTCTTACCCATCTCCCCCCTGCCCATCCCTCCCACATTCTTACCCATCCCTCCCCCTGCCCATCCCTCCCACATTCTTACCCATCTCCCCCCTGCCCATCCCTCCCACATTCTTACCCATCTCTCCCCCTGCCCATCCCTCCCACATTCTTACCCATCTCTCCCCCTGCCCATCCCTCCCACATTCTTACCCATCTCCCCCCCTGCCCATCCCTCCCACATTCCTGCCCATCCCTCCCACATTCCTACCCATCTCTCCCCCTGCCCATCTCTCCCACATTCTTACCCATCTCCCCCCTGCCCATCCCTCCCACATTCCTACCCATCTCCCCCCCTGGCCATCCCTCCCACATTCTTACCCATCTCCCCCCTGCCCATCCCTCCCACATTCTTACCCATCTCTCCCCTTGCCCATCCCTCCCACATTCCTGCCCATCCCTCCCCCTGCCCATCCCTCCCACATTCCTGCCCATCTCTCCCACATTATTACCCATCTCTCCCCCTGCCCATCCCTCCCACATTCTTACCCATCCCTCCCACATTCTTACCCATCCCTCCCACATTCTTGCCCATCCCTCCCACATTCTTGCCCATCCCTCCCACATTATTACCCATCTCTCCCCCTGCCCATCCATCCCTCCCACATTCTTACCCATCTCCCCCCTGCCCATCCCTCCCACATTCTTACCCATCTCCCCCCCTGCCCATCCCGCCCACATTCTTACCCATCTCTCCCCCTGCCCATCCCTCCCACATTCCTGCCCATCTCCCCCTGCCCATCCATCCCTCCCACATTCTTACCCATCTCCCCCCTGCCCATCCCTCCCACATTCCTACCCATCTCCCCCCTGCCCATCCCTCCCACATTCCTACCCATCTCTCCCCTGCCCATCCCTCCCACATTCCTACCCATCTCTCCCCGGGCCATCCCTCCCACATTCTTACCCATCTCTCCCCCTGACCATCCCTCCCACATTCTTACCCATCTCCCCCCTGCCCATCCCTCCCACATTCTTACCCATCTCCCCCCTGCCCATCCCTCCCACATTCTTACCCATCTCCCCCCCTGCCCATCCCTCCCACATTCCTACCCATCTCCCCCCCTGGCCATCCCTCCCACATTCTTCCCCATCACCCCCCCTGGCCATCCCTCCCACATTCCTACCCATCTCCCCCCTGGCCATCCCTCCCACATTCCTACCCATCTCCCCCCTGGCCATCCCTCCCACATTCCTACCCATCTCCCACCTGGCCATCCCTCCCACATTCCTACCCATCTCCCCCCTGGCCATCCCTCCCACATTCCTGCCCATCTCCCCCCTGGCCATCCCTCCCACATTCCTGCCCATCTCCCCCCTGCCCATCCCTCCCACATTCCTGCCCATCTCCCCCCTGCCCATCCCTCCCACATTCCTGCCCATCTCCCCCCTGCCCATCCCTCCCACATTCTTTCCTATCTCCCCCCTGCCCATCCCTCCCACATTCTTACCCATCTCTCCCCTTGCCCATCCCTCCCACATTCCTGCCCATGTCTCCCCCTGCCCATCCCTCCCACATTCTTACCCATCTCTCCCCTGCCCATCCCTCCCACATTCTTACCCATCTCTCCCCCTGCCCATCCCTCCCACATTCCTGCCCATCTCTCCCCTGCCCATCCCTCCCACATTCTTACCCATCTCTCCCCTGCCCATCCCTCCCACATTCCTACCCATCTCTCCCCTGCCCATCCCTCCCACATTCCTACCCATCTCTCCCCTGCCCATCCCTCCCACATTCCTACCCATCTCTCCCCGGGCCATCCCTCCCACATTCTTACCCATCTCTCCCCCGGGCCATCCCTCCCACATTCTTACCCATCTCCCCCCTGCCCATCCCTCCCACATTCCTACCCATCTCCCCCCCTGGCCATCCCTCCCACATTCCTACCCATCTCCCCCCTGCCCATCCCTCCCACATTCTTACCCATCTCTCCCCTTGCCCATCCCTCCCACATTATTACCCATCTCTCCCCCTGCCCATCCCTCCCACATTCCTGCCCATCTCTCCCACATTATTACCCATCTCTCCCCCTGCCCATCCCTCCCACATTCTTACCCATCCCTCCCACATTCTTGCCCATCCCTCCCACATTCTTGCCCATCCCTCCCACATTCTTGCCCATCCCTCCCACATTATTACCCATCTCTCCCCCTGCCCATCCATCCCTCCCACATTCTTACCCATCTCCCCCCCTGCCCATCCCGCCCACATTCTTACCCATCTCTCCCCCTGCCCATCCCTCCCACATTCCTGCCCATCTCCCCCTGCCCATCCATCCCTCCCACATTCTTACCCATCTCCCCCCTGCCCATCCCTCCCACATTCTTACCCATCTCCCCCCTGCCCATCCCTCCCACATTCTTCCCCATCTCCCCCCCTGCCCATCCCTCCCACATTCCTACCCATCTCTCCCCTGGCCATCCCTCCCACATTCCTACCCATCTCCCCCCTGGCCATCCCTCCCACATTCTTGCCCATCTCCCCCCTGCCCATCCCTCCCACATTCCTGCCCATCTCCCCCCTGCCCATCCCTCCCACATTCCTGCCCATCTCCCCCCTGCCCATCCCTCCCACATTCTTTCCTATCTCCCCCCTGCCCATCCCTCCCACATTCTTACCCATCTCTCCCCTTGCCCATCCCTCCCACATTCCTGCCCATGTCTCCCCCTGCCCATCCCTCCCACATTCTTACCCATCTCTCCCCTGCCCATCCCTCCCACATTCTTACCCATCTCTCCCCCTGCCCATCCCTCCCACATTCCTGCCCATCTCTCCCCTGCCCATCCCTCCCACATTCTTACCCATCTCTCCCCTGCCCATCCCTCCCACATTCTTACCCATCTCTCCCCTGCCCATCCCTCCCACATTCCTACCCATCTCCCCCCTGCCCATCCCTCCCACATTCCTACCCATCTCTCCCCTGCCCATCCCTCCCACATTCCTACCCATCTCTCCCCTGCCCATCCCTCCCACATTACTACCCATCTCTCCCCTGCCCATCCCTCCCACATTCTTACCCATCTCTCCCCGGGCCATCCCTCCCACATTCTTACCCATCTCCCCCCTGCCCATCCCTCCCACATTCTTACCCATCTCCCCCCCTGCCCATCCCTCCCACATTCTTACCCATCTCCCCCCCTGCCCATCCCTCCCACATTCTTACCCATCTCTCCCCTGCCCATCCCTCCCACATTCTTACCCATCTCCCCCCTGCCCATCCCTCCCACATTCCTACCCATCTCTCCCCTGCCCATCCCTCCCACATTCCTACCCATCTCTCCCCTGCCCATCCCTCCCACATTACTACCCATCTCTCCCCGGGCCATCCCTCCCACATTCTTACCCATCTCTCCCCGGGCCATCCCTCCCACATTCTTACCCATCTCTCCCCCTGCCCATCCCTCCCACATTCTTACCCATCTCCCCCCCTGCCCATCCCTCCCATATTCCTACCCATCTCCCCCCCTGGCCATCCCTCCCACATTCTTCCCCATCTCCCCCCCTGCCCATCCCTCCCACATTCCTGCCCATCTCCCCCCTGCCCATCCCTCCCACATTCTTTCCCATCTCCCCCCTGCCCATCCCTCCCACATTCCTGCCCATCTCCCCCCTGCCCATCCCTCCCACATTCTTACCCATCTCTCCCCGGGCCATCCCTCCCACATTCTTACCCATCTCTCCCCCTGCACATCCCTCCCACATTCTTACCCATCTCTCCCCTTGCCCATCCCTCCCACATTCCTGCCCATGTCTCCCCCTGCCCATCCCTCCCACATTCTTACCCATCTCTCCCCTGCCCATCCCTCCCACATTCTTACCCATCTCTCCCCCTGCCCATCCCTCCCACATTCCTGCCCATCTCCCCCCTGCCCATCCCTCCCACATTCTTACCCATCTCCCCCCTGCCCATCCCTCCCACATTCCTACCCATCTCTCCCCTGCCCATCCCTCCCACATTCCTACCCATCTCTCCCCGGGCCATCCCTCCCACATTCTTACCCATCTCCCCCCTGCCCATCCCTCCCACATTCTTACCCATCTCCCCCCTGCCCATCCCTCCCACATTCCTACCCATCTCTCCCCTGCCCATCCCTCCCACATTCCTACCCATCTCTCCCCTGCCCATCCCTCCCACATTACTACCCATCTCTCCCCGGGCCATCCCTCCCACATTCTTACCCATCTCTCCCCGGGCCATCCCTCCCACATTCTTACCCATCTCTCCCCCTGGCCATCCCTCCCACATTCTTACCCATCTCCCCCCCTGCCCATCCCTCCCACATTCCTACCCATCTCCCCCCCTGCCCATCCCTCCCACATTCCTACCCATCTCCCCCCCTGGCCATCCCTCCCACATTCTTCCCCATCTCCCCCCCTGCCCATCCCTCCCACATTCTTTCCCATCTCCCCCCTGCCCATCCCTCCCACATTCCTGCCCATCTCCCCCCTGCCCAGCCCTCCCACATTCTTTCCCATCTCCCCCCTGCCCATCCCTCCCACATTCCTGCCCATCTCCCCCCTGCCCATCCCTCCCACATTCTTACCCATCTCTCCCCTTGCCCATCCCTCCCACATTCCTGCCCATGTCTCCCCCTGCCCATCCCTCCCACATTCTTACCCATCTCTCCCCTGCCCATCCCTCCCACATTCTTACCCATCTCTCCCCCTGCCCATCCCTCCCACATTCCTGCCCATCTCCCCCCTGCCCATCCCTCCCACATTCTTACCCATCTCCCCCCTGCCCATCCCTCCCACATTCCTACCCATCTCTCCCCTGCCCATCCCTCCCACATTCCTACCCATCTCTCCCCGGGCCATCCCTCCCACATTCCTGCCCATCTCTCCCCCGGGCCATCCCTCCCACATTCCTGCCCATGTCTCCCCCTGCCCATCCCTCCCACATTCTTACCCATCTCTCCCCTGCCCATCCCTCCCACATTCTTACCCATCTCTCCCCCTGCCCATCCCTCCCACATTCCTGCCCATCTCTCCCCCTGCCCATCCCTCCCACATTCCTGCCCATCTCTCCCCCTGGCCATCCCTCCCACATTCTTACCCATCTCTCCCCTGCCCATCCCTCCCACATTCTTACCCATCTCTCCCCCTGCCCATCCCTCCCACATTCCTGCCCATCTCTCCCCTGGCCATCCCTCCCACATTCCTACCCATCTCCCCCCTGCCCATCCCTCCCACATTCCTGCCCATCTCTCCCCCTGCCCATCCCTCCCACATTCTTACCCATCTCTCCCCCTGCCCATCCCTCCCACATTCTTGCCCATCCCTCCCACATTCCTACCCATCTCCCCCCTGCCCATCCCTCCCACATTCCTACCCATCTCCCCCCTGCCCATCCCTCCCACATTCCTACCCATCTCCCCCCTGCCCATCCCTCCCACATTCTTACCCATCTCTCCCCCTGCCCATCCCTCCCACATTCCTACCCATCTCTCCCCCTGCCCATCCCTCCCACATTCCTACCCATCTCTCCCCCTGCCCATCCCTCCCACATTCCTGCCCATCCCTCCCACATTCCTGCCCATCCCTCCCACATTCCTGCCCATCTTTCCCCCTGCCCATCCCTCCCACATTCCTACACATCTCTCCCCTGCCCATCCCTCCCACATTCTTACCCATCTCTCCCCCTGCCCATCCCTCCCACATTCTTACCCATCTCTCCCCCTGCCCATCCCTCCCACATTCTTACCCATCTCTCCCCCTGCCCATCCCTCCCACATTCTTACCCAGCCCTCCCACATTCTTGCCCAGCCCTCCCACATTCTTACCCAGCCCTCCCACATTCTTGCCCATCCCTCCCACATTCTTACCCAGCCCTCCCACATTCTTACCCAGCCCTCCCACATTCTTGCCCATCCCTCCCACATTCCTGCCCATCTCCCCCCTGCCCATCCCTCCCACATTCCTACCCATCTCCCCCTTGCCCAGCCCTCCCACATTCTTACCCATCTCCCCCCTGCCCATCCCTCCCACATTCTTACCCATCTCCCCCCTGCCCATCCCTCCCACATTCTTGCCCATCTCCCCCCTGCCCATCCATCAAATGAAATGTATTTATATTTCCTAAAGTTAATCTTGCATTTTACCTGAGAAAAGTATCGGAGAAAAGTAGCTACTCATCAGTCCGTGTCTGTTTCTGAATTCTCAATCAATCAAATGTAAGAAGGGCTTTATAAATACATCAGCTGATGTCACAAAGTGCTGTACAGAAACCCAGCCTAAAACCCCAAGCAGCAAGCAATGCAGGTGTAGAAGCACGGTGGCTAGGAAAAACTCCCTAGAAAGGCCAAAACCTAGGAAGAAACCTAGCGAGGAACCAGGCTATGAGGGGTGGCCAGTCCTCTTCTGGCTGTGCCGGTTGGAGATTATAACAGAACATGGCCAAGATGTTAAAATGTTCATAAATGACCAGCATGGTCAAATAATAATAATCACAGTAGTTGTCGAGGGTGCAGCAAGTCAGCACCTCAGGAGTAAATGTCAGTTGGCTTTTCATAGCCGATCATTAAGAGTATCTCTACCGCTCCTGCGGTCTCTAGAGAGTTGAAAACAGCAGGTCTGGGACAGGTAGCACATCCGGTGAACAGGTCAGGGTTCCATAGCCGCAGGCAGAACAGTTGAAACTGGAGCAGCAGCACGGCCAGGTGGACTGAGCAAGGAGTCATCAAGCCAGGTAGTCCTGACGCATGGTCCTAGGGCTCAGGTCCTCCGAGAGAGAGAGAGAGAGAAAGAAAGAGAATTAGAGAGAGCATACTTAAATTCACACAGGACACCGGATAAGACAGGAGAAGTACTCCAGATATAACAAACTGACCCTAACCCCCGACACACAAATACTGGAAGCTGAGACATCCCTCCCACATTCCTACCCATCTGCCCCATCTAATCTTCATTCTTACATGTTGTCATCATATCCTCCAAGAATGTTCTGAGGTCACTAGGGGTTGTCTTTGTGTGTCTCTCTCCCAGGAATCCTGAGCAGGAATCACAGGAAAGCTTCAGTCATGGGACTGGCGCCACCTACTGGAGGTAGTTAGTTAGCTTCAGTCATGGGACTGGCGCCACCTACAGGAGGTAGTTAGTTAGCTTCAGTCATGGGACTGGCGCCACCTACTGGAGGTAGTTAGTTAGCTTCAGTCATGGGACTGGCGCCACCTACTGGAGGTAGTTAGTTAGCTTCAGTCATGGGACTGGCTCCACCTACTGGAGGTAGTTAGTTAGCTTCAGTCATGGGACTGGCGCCACCTACAGGAGGTAGTTAGTTAGCTTCAGTCATGGGACTGGCGCCACCTACTGGAGGTAGTTAGTTAGCTTCAGTCATGGGACTGGCGCCACCTACTGGAGGTAGTTAGTTAGCTTCAGTCATGGGACTGGCGCCACCTACTGGAGGTAGTTAGTTAGCTTCAGTCATGGGACTGGCGCCACCTACTGGAGGTAGTATATAATATCGGCCCAGGGTTAGGGTTAGGGGATATAATTGCCCCACCTACAGGAGGTAGTATATAATATCGGCCCAGGGTTAGGGTTAGGGGATATAATTGCCCCACCTACAGGAGGTAGTATATAATATCGGCCCAGGGGCCAGGGGTTAAGGGTTAGGGGATATAATTGCCCCACCTACAGGAGGTAGTATATAATACAGGGCCAGGGGTTAAGGGTTAGGGGATATAATTGCCCCATCATATTATTATTTCTTCATTTGACGTTATGTTCATTTAACAGACGCTCTCATCCAGAGCGATTTAGAGTATTGGATGAGTATATTTTTGGTATATTTCATACTGGTCCCCCATACTTTTTCGTGCTGGTTCCTCAAGCTAAGTGGTGTGAACCCCTCTGCTCTGTCTAGCTACCCAGCCACTAGCTTCAGGGGATCTGTGTGACTCTGCTCTGTATAGCTGCCCAGGCACTAGCTTCAGGGGATCTGTGTGACTCTGCTCTGTATAGCTGCCCAGTCGCCTGCTTCAGGGTATCTGTGTGACTCTGCCATTACTCACTGTCTGAGACAGCCAGGACAGGCATGGAGAAGGGAGGGACAGACTCGTATCCCTAATCCTGAGACACCCAGGGAAAACGTGGACCAGACTCTTACTAACCTTCATAACTAATCCTGAGACACCCAGGGAAAACGTGGACCAGACTCTTACTTACCTTCATAACTAATCCTGAGACACCCAGGGAAAACGTGGACCGGACTCTTACTTACCTTCATAACTAATCCTGAGACACCCAGGGAAAACGTGGACCGGACTCTTACTAACCTTCATAACTAATCCTAATCCTGAGACACCCAGGGAAAACGTGGACCGGACTCTTACTAACCTTCATAACTAATCCTAATCCTGAGACACCCAGGGAAAACGTGGACCGGACTCTTACTAACCTTCATAACTAACCCTAATCCTGAGACACCCAGGGAAAACGTGGACCAGACTCTTACTAACCTTCATAACTAATCCTGAGACACCCAGGGAAAACGTGGACCAGACTCTTACTTACCTGCATAACTAATCACGAGACAACCAGGGAAAACGTGGACCGGACTCTTACTAACCTTCATAACTAACCCTAATCCTGAGACACCCAGGGAAAACGTGGACCGGACTCTTACTACCCTTCATAACTAATCCTAATCCTGAGACACCCAGGGAAAACGTGGACCGGACTCTTACTAACCTTCATAACTAATCCCGAGACACCCAGGGAAAACGTGGACCAGACTCTTACTAACCTTCATAACTAACCCTAATCCTGAGACACCCAGGGAAAACGTGGACCGGACTCTTACTAACCTTCATAACTAATCCTAATCCTGAGACACCCAGGGAAAACGTGGACCAGACTCTTACTAACCTTCATAACTAATCCTAATCCTGAGACACCCAGGGAAAACGTGGACCGGACTCTTACTAACCTTCATAACTAATCCTGAGACAACCAGGGAAAACGTGGACCGGACTCTTACTAACCTTCATAACTAACCCTAATCCTGAGACACCCAGGGAAAACGTGGACCAGACTCTTACTAACCTTCATAACTAATCCAGAGACACCCAGGGAAAACGTGGACCGGACTCTTACTAACCTTCATAACTAACCCTAATCCTGAGACACCCAGGGAAAACGTGGACCAGACTCTTACTAACCTTCATAACTAATCCAGAGACACCCAGGGAAAACGTGGACCAGACTCTTACTAACCTTCATAACTAATCCTGAGACACCCAGGGAAAACGTGGACCAGACTCTTACTAACCTTCATAACTAATCCTGAGACACCCAGGGAAAACGTGGACCAGACTCTTACTTACCTTCATAACTAATCCTGAGACACCCAGGGAAAACGTGGCCGGACTCTTACTAACCTTCATAACTAATCCTGAGACAACCAGGGAAAACGTGGACCAGACTCTTACTAACCTTCATAACTAATCCTGAGACACCCAGGGAAAACGTGGACCAGACTCTTACTAACCTTCATAACTAATCCTGAGACACCCAGGGAAAACGTGGACCAGACTCTTACTAACCTTCATAACTAATCCTGAGACACCCAGGGAAAACGTGGACCAGACTCTTACTAACCTTCATAACTAATCCTGAGACACCCAGGGAAAACGTGGACCAGACTCTTACTTACCTTCATAACTAATCCTGAGACACCCAGAGAAAACGTGGACCAGACTCTTGAGGCCACTTATTTAACCTTCATTGAACCTTTATTTAACAAGTCAGTTAAGAACAAATTCTTATTTACAATGACGTCCTGCAGGGACGGGGGCTGGGATTAAAAATAAATACAATATTAATATAGGACAAAACACACATCACAACAAGAGTGACAATACAACACTACATAAAGAGAGACCTAAGACAACATGTCATGTGTTGCTGCCTTGCCTACACAGCATGGTAGCAACATAACATGGTAGCAGCACAAAACATGGTTAAAAACATTATTGGGCACAGACGACAGCACAAAGGGCAAGAAGGTAGGGACGACAATACATCACACAAAGCAGCCACAACTGTCCGTAAGCGTGTCCATGATTTGAGTCTTTGAATGAAGAGATTGAGAAGGTAATTTGACTGCAGGAAAAGGCTACACACACAAAGTTAAATTATTAACTATATACAAACTCAAAAATGTGTGTATCGGTCCAGACCTATACAGGCCGTCGGTCTATACACTCTAAATGAAATATGAAATAGCCTAGAAATGAAGATCAAATATACACTCTAAATAAAAGTCTGAGCTATTTTATCTTCATTTTATCTTCATTTCTAGGCTATTTCAACTACTCACACCAGGAGGCTGGCTCCGCCAGGGCCTGTTTGGGAGGCTGGCTCCGCCAGGGCCTGTTTGGGAGGCTGGCTCCGCCAGGGCCTGTTTGGGAGGCTGGCTCCGCCAGGGCCTGTTTGGGAGGCTGGCTCCGCCAGGGCCTGTTTGGGAGGCTGGCTCCGCCAGGGCCTGTTTGGGAGGCTGGCTCCGCCAGGGCCTGTTTGGGAGGCTGGCTCCGCCAGGGCCTGTTTGGGAGGCTGGCTCCGCCAGGGCCTGTTTGGGAGGCTGGCTCCGGGGGCTGAGTGCAATGTCTTTCAGGGGGCTGGCAAAGGTTGGGACTGTGGTCTTGTACAGGTGTACCTGGTCATAGAGTGGTCCAAATCCAGCGTGGGTTGATGAGCCAGGTAAACGTCGGGTTTTGAAGCACAGTCGCAGGAAATGCTTGCATTCACATGCTGTAAGGTGGCAGGATGAAAGTATTTTTGTGGTAGCAGGGTGGAGATGACCACTCGTGTGTTAGGGAAAGTGGAAGAAGCATTTTCAATCATTCCCTTGGGTGCTGTGGCCACCTAGTCGGTCCTCTGACTGTCGGTCCTCTGACTGTCGGTCCTCTGACAGCAGCTCCAGGGCACGCCTAGAGGTTTGGCACAATAGTTTTGCTTTTTTATGTTTTCTCATTCATGTATTCCCCATTTCAGTCTATAAGGAGCACAATCTCTGGGTGTTTTGTAACGAGTACAATCTGTGGCTTGTGTGTGTCCTCAGTGGGGGTTATCGGGGGTGGGTTGGGTCTGATGGGTTGGTGGGTCCTGCCTGCAGTCTGGGTCTGCAGAGGGCTGTTCTGTTGGCTTATCTTGGGGGATGGTCAGGTCTCATGAATTCTTCTTTGTCGCATCTGAGCTTTTGCCCATCCTCCTTCAGTTGGGCAGTTTTTTTTCCTCCCCCTCCTGTTGGTGTTTTTCACCAGAGTGTAGACACTCTCTGTCTCTGTCTCTGTCTCTCTCTGTCTCTGTCTCTCTCTCTCCATCTGTCCGTGTCTGGTTGAGGGGTTGTTGTTGTGTTGGGGTCTGTGCTGTCTGGTGTTGAAATGCTGTTGGAGCAGCAGCATCTACCAGCTCCATCTCCATCTGTCTGTCTGGTTGAGGGGGTTGTGTTGGTCTGTGCTGTCTGGTGTTGAAATGCTGTTGGAGCAGCAGCATCTACCAGCTCCATCTCCAGCTGTGTGAATGTGTCCCTCATAATGGTGTTAGTTATGTGCCTTGGTCGTCCTCTCTTTCAGATGTATGTCTGTATTGTTTTAGTGATTTCACCACAGTGACGGCTCAGGTTTTCTGGGTCTCTATGTTTTAGGTTGGATAGGTTTCTCAATTTCTTTCTTTAGGTTTTTGCGTTCTTCAAACCATTTGTCATTGTTGTTAATTTTCTTAGGTTGTCTGCCTGATTTTTTTTTTTTAGATTGTGCATTCGGGAAGTTTTCAAACCCCTTGACTTATTCCACATTTTGTTAGGTTACAGCCTAATTAAAAAATGTAATAAATAAAAAATTATCATCAATCTACACACAATACCCCATAACAAAGAAAAAACTGGTTTTTAGATTTTTTTTGCAAATGTCGTAAAAATTAACATACTTTATTTACATAAGTATTCAGACCCTTTGCTACGAGACTTGAAATTGAGCTCAGGTGCATCCTGTTTCCATTGATCATCCTTGAGATGTTTCTACAATTTGATTGGATTCAACCTGAAGTAAATTCAATTGATTGGACATGGGAGGTGACCAAGAACCCAATGGTCACTCTGACAGAGCTCGAGAGTTCCTCTGTGGAGATGGGAGAACCTTCCAGAAGGACAACTGTATCTGCAGCACTTCACCAGGTCTTTATGGTAGTGGCCAGACGGAAGCCCTTTTAGCCACACTAAAAGACACACGACAGCCCGCTTGGAGTTTGCCAAAATGCACCTAAAGACTCTCAGACCATGAGAAACAAGATTCTCTGGTCTGATGAAAACAAAATTTCAGTCCAAAGAGTTCAATGCCAAGCGTCACATCTGGAGGAAACCTGGTACCATCACTACGGTGAAGCATGGTGGTCTGATGAAACCAAGAATGAACTCTTTGGCCTGAATGCCAAGTGTCACCTTGATGAAAACCTGCACCAGACTGGGGTGAAGGTTCATGTTCCAACAGGACTTCGACCCTAAGCACACAGCCAAGACAACGTAAGAGCGGCTTTGGGACTTGTCTATGAATGTCCTTGAGTGTCCCGGACTTGAACCCGATCGAATATCTCTGGAGAGACCTGAAAATAGCTGTGCAGCGACGCTCCCCATCCAACCTGACAGAGCTTGAGAGGATCTGCAGAGAAGAATGGGAGAAACTCCCCAAATACAGGTGTGCCAAGCTTGTCGACCAAGATTTTTTGTTGTTGGGCACAGTCCTAGTGTGGGCACAGTCCTAGTGTGGGCACAGTCCTAGTGTGGGCACAGTCCTAGTGTGGGCACAGTCCTAGTGTGGGCACAGTCCTAGTGTGGGCACAGTCCTAGTGTGGGCACAGTCCTAGTGTGGGCACAGTCCTAGTGTGGGCACAGTCCTAGTGTGGGCACATTTTGTGTTCTGTATTCAGTTTGAATTCTCCTGCAGGGTTCCATTGATCCCCATACAGCTGGGTCTGTCTGCTGCCCCTCCCACTACATGCATATTCATTAGCTCCAGGCTAAACAAAGCTCCGTCGTGGTTTCTTCACTCTCACAGAACCCAGCAGCCTCTCACGCTGCCTCAGGTACCCACAGTCACACTGTAGGGTAGTGGAGATGTTTCCACAGCAACACTGTAGGGTAGTGGAGATGTTTCCACAGCCACACTGTAGGGTAGTGGAGATGTTTCCACAGCCACACTGTAGGGTAGTGGAGATGTTTCCACAGCCACACTGTAGGGTAGTGGAGATGTTTCCACAGCAACACTGTAGGGTAGTGGAGATGTTTCCACAGCCACACTGTAGGGTAGTGGAGATGTTTCCACAGTCACACTGTAGGGTAGTGGAGATGTTTCCACAGCCACACTGTAGGGTAGTGGAGATGTTTCCACAGCCACACTGTAGGGTAGTGGAGATGTTTCCACAGCCACACTGTAGGGTAGTGGAGATGTTTCCACAGCCACACTGTAGGGTAGTGGAGATGTTTCCACAGCCACACTGTAGGGTAGTGGAGATGTTTCCACAGCCACACTGTAGGGTAGTGGAGATGTTTCCATCAGTCACACTGTAGGGTAGTGGAGATGTTTCCACAGCCACACTGTAGGGTAGTGGAGATGTTTCCACAGCCACACTGTAGGGTAGTGGAGATGTTTCCACAGCAACACTGTAGGGTAGTGGAGATGTTTCCACAGCCACACTGTAGGGTAGTGGAGATGTTTCCACAGTCACACTGTAGGGTAGTGGAGATGTTTCCACAGCCACACTGTAGGGTAGTGGAGATGTTTCCACAGCCACACTGTAGGGTAGTGGAGATGTTTCCACAGCCACACTGTAGGGTAGTGGAGATGTTTCCACAGCAACACTGTAGGGTAGTGGAGATGTTTCCACAGCCACACTGTAGGGTAGTGGAGATGTTTCCACAGCCACACTGTAGGGTAGTGGAGATGTTTCCACAGCCACACTGTAGGGTAGTGGAGATGTTTCCACAGCCACACTGTAGGGTAGTGGAGATGTTTCCATCAGTCACACTGTAGGGTAGTGGAGATGTTTCCACAGCAACACTGTAGGGTAGTGGAGATGTTTCCACAGCAACACTGTAGGGTAGTGGAGATGTTTCCACAGCCACACTGTAGGGTAGTGGAGATGTTTCCACAGCAACACTGTAGGGTAGTGGAGATGTTTCCATCAGCCACACTGTAGGGTAGTGGAGATGTTTCCACAGCCACACTGTAGGGTAGTGGAGATGTTTCCACAGCAACACTGTAGGGTAGTGGAGATGTTTCCACAGCCACACTGTAGGGTAGTGGAGATGTTTCCACAGCCACACTGTAGGGTAGTGGAGGTGTTTCCACAGCAACACTGTAGGGTAGTGGAGGTGTTTCCACAGCAACACTGTAGGGTAGTGGAGGTGTTTCCACAGCCACACTGTAGGGTAGTGGAGATGTTTCCACAGCCACACTGTAGGGTAGTGGAGATGTTTCCACAGCCACACTGTAGGGTAGTGGAGGTGTTTCCACAGCCACACTGTAGGGTAGTGGAGGTGTTTCCACAGCAACACTGTAGGGTAGTGGAGATGTTTCCACAGCCACACTGTAGGGTAGTGGAGATGTTTCCACAGCCACACTGTAGGGTAGTGGAGATGTTTCCACAGCAACACTGTAGGGTAGTGGAGGTGTTTCCACAGCAACACTGTAGGGTAGTGGAGATGTTTCCACAGCAACACTGTAGGGTAGTGGAGATGTTTCCACAGCAACACTGTAGGATAGTGGAGATGTTTCCACAGCCACACTGTAGGGTAGTGGAGATGTTTCCACAGCAACACTGTAGGGTAGTGGAGATGTTTCCACAGCAACACTGTAGGGTAGTGGAGATGTTTCCACAGCAACACTGTAGGGTAGTGGAGATGTTTCCACAGCCACACTGTAGGATAGTGGAGATGTTTCCACAGCCACACTGTAGGATAGTGGAGATGTTTCCACAGCCACACTGTAGGATAGTGGAGATGTTTCCACAGCAACACTGTAGGGTAGTGGAGATGTTTCCACAGCAACACTGTAGGATAGTGGAGATGTTTCCACAGCCACACTGTAGGGTAGTGGAGATGTTTCCACAGCAACACTGTAGGGTAGTGGAGATGTTTCCACAGCAACACTGTAGGGTAGTGGAGATGTTTCCACAGTCACACTGTAGGGTAGTGGAGATGTTTCCACAGCAACACTGTAGGGTAGTGGAGATGTTTCCACAGCCACACTGTAGGGTAGTGGAGATGTTTCCACAGCCACACTGTAGGGTAGTGGAGATGTTTCCACAGTCACACTGTAGGGTAGTGGAGATGTTTCCACAGCAACACTGTAGGGTAGTGGAGATGTTTCCACAGCAACACTGTAGGGTAGTGGAGATGTTTCCACAGCCACACTGTAGGGTAGTGGAGATGTTTCCACAGCAACACTGTAGCATTGATGCTGACAGTTTATGATTGACTTGCGCAGATACAGATTGTTAAGTTCTGACTAAAATACAGCTGTACTTACAATGATTATAGGATCCATACGGATCACACTATACAACAATTCGATTTTTTTTTTTTTTACATTTGTTTTTTGCTGACAACTGTGTGTGTGTAGTCCGTCCTCTGTCTAATATGGGATGGGCCGCTGCCTGGTGCCTATCAACCAGAGGGAGTGGGGGTCTGGCAGGAAGCCAATTGTCCTGATTCCCCACCTAGCTGCCTATTGTCCCCACCTAGCTGCCTATTGTCCCCACCTAGCTGCCTATTGTCCCCACCTAGCTGCCTATTGTCCCCACCTAGCTGCCTATTGTCCCCACCTAGCTGCCTATTGTCCCCACCTAGCTGCCTGTTGTCCCCACCTAGCTGCCTGTTGTCCCCACCTAGCTGCCTATGGTCCCCACCTAGCTGCCTGTTGTCCCCACCTAGCTGCCTGTTGTCCTCACTTAGCTGCCTGTTGTCCCCACCTAGCTGCCTATTGTCCCCACCTAGCTGCCTGTTGTCCCCACCTAGCTGCCTGTTGTCCCCACCTAGCTGCCTGTTGTCCCCACCTAGCTGCCTGTTGTCCCCACCTAGCTGCCTGTTGTCCCCACCTAGCTGCCTATGGTCCCCACCTAGCTGCCTGTTGTCCCCACCTAGCTGCCTGTTGTCCTCACTTAGCTGCCTGTTGTCCTCACTTAGCTGCCTGTTGTCCCCACCTAGCTGCCTGTTGTCCCCACCTAGCTGCCTGTTGTCCCCACCTAGCTGCCTGTTGTCCCCACCTAGCTGCCTATTGTCCCCACCTAGCTGCCTGTTGTCCCCACCTAGCTGCCTGTTGTCCCCACCCAGCTGCCTATTGTCCCCACCCAGCTGCCGATTGTCCCCACCCAGCTGCCGATTGTCCCCACCCAGCTGCCGATTGTCCCCACCTAGCTGCCGGTTGTCCCCACCTAGCTGCCGATTGTCCCCACCTAGCTGCCGGTTGTCCCCACCTAGCTGCCCATTGTCCCCACCTAGCTGCCCATTGTCCCCACCTAGCTGCCCATTGTCCCCACCTAGCTGCCTATTGTCCCCACCTAGCTGCCTATTGTCCCCACCTAGCTGCCTATTGTCCCCACCTAGCTGCCCATTGTCCCCACCTAGCTGCCGATTGTCCCCACCTAGCTGCCTATTGTCCCCACCTAGCTGCCTATTGTCCCCACCTAGCTGCCTATTGTCCCCACCTAGCTGCCGATTGTCCCCACCTAGCTGCCGATTGTCCTGTAATTGACCAATGGTTTAGCAAGGTGTCGCATGGGCCAGAGCCAGCCTGGTGTCATGGATAACACATTTCCTGATTTATTACATTGATGTAAGTGTTGTGTTGGTCACACCATTACTGGAACTGATGTTACTGACTACTGATAGTTTCCACTTCCTTTCCTATTGGTCAAACCTTTCTACTCCTCATCTCTAAGTTCAGGATGTTGTCCAGTTCCTTATAACAACGTAGCATAACGATGGACACCAACTCATTAACAAAGATCTGAACTATTTTATTTAACCTTTTATTTAACTAGGCAAGTCAGTGAAGAACAAATTCTTATATTACATTGACGGCCTACCCCGGCCAAACCCGGGCGACGCTAGTCCAATTGTGCGCCGCCCTATGGGACTCCCAATCACGGCTGGTTGTGATACAGCTTGGAATCGAACCAGGGTCTGTAGTGACGCCATTAGAGAAATGTATAGCCCTCTCCTTTATTCTCTCTCTGTCCATCTTGGAATCCAGTCTTCTACCAGTTCCACTGGCTGACCGGGTAAGGAGTTTGTACAGGGAATATACCAAGGCCGATGTACAAGATCACACGTGCTGCGCGTACACTCTGGAGCCCATTCAATATGAATGTTGTGGTGACCTCTGGCGACAGACAGGCTGAGGAGAGAGTTGGGAGGGAAGGGAGGCTGAGGAGAGAGTTGGGAGGGAAGGGAAGCTGAGGAGAGAGTTGGACAGGGAAGGGAAGCTGAGGAGAGAGTTGGACAGGGAGGTGGGCTGAGGAGAGAGTTGGGCTGAGGAGAGAGTTGGAAGGGAAGCTGAGGAGAGAGTTGGACAGGGAAGGGAAGCTGAGGAGAGAGTTGGACAGGGAAGGGAAGCTGAGGAGAGAGTTGGACAGGGAAGGGAAGCTGAGGAGAGAGTTGGACAGGGAAGGGAAGCTGAGGAGAGAGTTGGACAGGGAAGCTGAGGAGAGAGTTGGACAGGGAAGCTGAGGAGAGAGTTGGACAGGGAAGCTGAGGAGAGAGTTGGACAGGGAAGCTGAAGAGGACTTGTCTCAGGTGATGTACCTGCAGCAGTAAAGCTATAACTTCCTGTTGTGTCTCTGTGTCTCAGGTGATGTACCTGCAGCAGGGGGAGCTGAGCAGAGACCAGGTGTTTCCTATGCACCTCACCAGTATTAATGGAGTAGAGGACATGTCTTCTCTGGCAGAGCTACATGAAGCTGCCATCATGTACAACCTTTACCTACGCTACCAGAAGGACTGCATCTATGTAAGACACTGTTATAGTCCAACCCTACCAGACAGACATTATCTATGTAAGACACTGTTATAGTCCAACCCTACCAGACAGACATTATCTACTGTATGTAAGACAGTGTTATAGTCCAACCCTACCAGACAGACATTATCTACTGTATGTAAGACAGTGTTATAGTCTAACCCTACCAGACAGACATTATCTACTGTATGTAAGACAGTGTTATAGTCCAACCCTACCAGACAGACATTATCTACTGTATGTAAGACACTGTTATAGTCCAACCCTACCAGACAGACATTATCTATGTAAGACACTGTTATAGTCCAACCTACCAGACAGACATTATCTATGTAAGACAGTGTTATAGTCTAACCCTACCAGACAGACATTATCTACTGTATGTAAGACAGTGTTATAGTCTAACCCTACCAGACAGACATTATCTACTGTATGTAAGACAGTGTTATGGTCCAACCCTACCAGACATCCTCTCTCCTCTGTCTCCTCTTCTCTATCATCCTCTCTCCCCGGTCTCTTCTTCTCCTCTCTCCCCTGTCTCCTCTCCTCTATCATCCTCTCTCCCCTGTCTCAGACCAACATAGGCTCTATCCTAGCAGCGGTGAACCCCTATAAGCAGATCTCAGGTCTGTACGACCCAGCAGCAGTAGACCTGTATAGTAGACACCACCTGGGAGAGCTGCCCCCTCATATCTTCGCTGTGGCCAACGAGTGTTACCGCTGTCTCTGGAAGAGACACGACAGCCAGTGTGTTCTCATCAGGTCAGTTCACCAGGGCCTTGGGAACATGACATTAACTAGTAGCTACTGTCGTCACGAGAGACTAGACTCCAACACCTAGTTGTAATACATGGTACACCTTGTCATATGTATTTTTTATAAATTTTATAAATATGTAATGTATGTTCGTAGTGCAGGATTTGGGGCTTCATATTGAAGAGAGATGTTATATGATAGCTGACATGCTGTGCCTGAGGAAAGTATTCACTCCTGGACTTTTCACATTTTGTCTTTACAGCCTTATTCTGAAATGGATTATATTGTTTTTTCTCCCCCCTCATCAATCTACACACACACTACCCCACAATGACATCACAATACCCCACAATGACATCACAATACCCCACAATGACATCACAATACCCCACAATGACATCACAATACCCCACAATGACATCACAATACCCCACAATGACATCACAATACCCCACAATGACATCACAATACCCCACAATGACATCACACTACCCCACAATGACATCACAATACCCCACAATGACATCACAATACCCCACAATGACATCACACTACCCCACAATGACATCACACTACCCCACAATGACATCACAATACCCCACAATGACATCACAATACCCCACAATGACATCACAATACCCCACAATGACATCACAATACCCCACAATGACATTACAATACCCCATAATGACAAAGCGAAAACAGGTTTTTAGAAATGTTTGCAAAAACTGAAATATCACATTTCCATAAGTATTCAGACCCTTTACTCAGTACTTTGTTGAAGCACCTTTGGCAGCGATTACAGCCTTGAGTCGTCTTGGGTATGACGCTACAAGCTTGGCACACCTGTATTTGGGGAGTTTCTCCCATTCTTCTCTGCAGATCCTCTCAAGCTCTGTCAGGTTGGATGGGGAGCGTCGCTGCACAGCTATTTTCAGGTCTCTCCAGAGATGTTCGATCGGGTTCAAGTCTGGGCTCTGACTGGGCCACTCAAGGACATTGAGACTTGTCCCAAAGCCACTCCTGTGTTGTCTTGGCTGTGTGCTTAGGGTCGTTGTCCTGTTGGAAGGGGAACCTTCGCCCCAGTCTGAGGTCCGGAGCGCTCTGGAGCAGGTTTTCATCAAGGATATCTCTGTACTTTGATCCGTTCATCTTTCCCTTGATCCTGACTAGTCTCCCAGTCCCTGCTGCTGAAAAACATCTGTCATGTGGCTTTTACTGAGACTCCTCAGTAAAAGCCACATGACAGCCTGCTTGGATTTTGCCAAAAGGCACCTAAAGACTCTCAGACCATGAGAAACAAGATTCTCTGGTCTGATGAAACCAAGATCAAACTCTTTGGCCTGAATGCCAAGCATCATATCTGGTGGAAACCTGGCACCATCCCTACGGTGAAGCATGGTGGTGGCAGCATCATGCTGTGGGGATGTTTTTCAGCAGCAGGGACTGGGAGACTAGTCAGGATCAAGGGAAAGATGTGATATGACTCTATACTGGAGGCGCTCAGGATTGGAGTCCACCTGTGGTAAATTCAGGCCTTTATGGTAGAGGGGCCAGACAGAAGCCAGGTTCCCTCCAGACCTGATGCTGCCACCACCATGCTTCACCGTAGGGATGGTGCCAGGTTTCCTCCAGACATGATGCTGCCACCACCATGTTTCACCGTAGGGATGGTGCCAGGTTTCCTCCAGACATGATGCTGCCACCACCATGCTTCACCGTAGGGATGGTGCCAGGTTTCCTCCAGACATGATGCTGCCACCACCATGCTTCACCGTAGGGATGGTGCCAGGTTTCCTCCAGACATGATGCTTGCATTCAGACCAAAGAGTTCAATCTTGGTTTCATCAGACCAGAGCGGTCTGTTATGTGTCTTTTACTGAGAAGTGGCTTCCGTCTGGCCACTCTACCATAAAGGCCTGATTGGTGGAGTGCTGCAGAGATGGGATAACCTTCCAGAAGGACAACCATCTCCACAGAGGTACTCCAGAGCTTTGTCAGAGTGATTATCAGGTTCTTGATCATCTCCCTGACCAAGACCTTTTCTCTCCCGATTGTTCAGTTTGGCCGGGCGTCCAGCTCTAGGAAGAGTCTTGGTGGTTCCAAACTTCTTCCATTTAAGAATGATGGAGGCCACTGTGTTCTTGGGGACCTTCAATGCTGCAGAAATGTTTTGGTACCCTTCCCCAGATCTGTGCCTCGACACAATCTTGTCTCTGAGCTCTACAGACAATTCCTTCAACCTCATGGCTTGGTTTTTGCTCTGACATGCACTGTTGACTGTGGAACCTTATATAGACAGGTGTGTGCCTTTCCAAATCATGTCCAATCAATTGAATTTACCACAGGTGGACTCCAATCAAGTTGTAGAAACATCTCAAGGATGATCAATGGAAACAAGATTCACTAGAGCTCAATTTAGAGTCTCATAGCAAAGGGTCAGAATACTTATGTAAATAAAGTTTCTGATTCTTATTTTTAATACATTTTTAAACATTTCTAAAAACCTGTTTTTGCTTTGTCTTTATGGGGTATTGTGGGTAGATTGATGAGGGGGGAAAAACAATTTAATCCATTTTAGAACAAGGCTGTAATGTAACAAAATGTGGAAATGGTTAAGGAGTCTGAATACTTTCCAAATGCGCTGTATCTGTCTGTCTCCAGTATAGAGTCATATCTGTGTGTCTGTCTCCAGTATAGAGTCATATCTGTGTGTCTGTCTCCAGTATAGAGTCATAGCTGTGTGTCTGTCTCCGGTGTAGAGTCATAGCTGTCTGTCTGTCTCCGGTGTAGAGTCATAGCTGTCTGTCTGTCTCCGGTGTAGAGTCATAGCTGTCTGTCTGTCTCCGGTGTAGAGTCATAGCTGTCTGTCTGTCTCCGGTGTAGAGTCATAGCTGTCTGTCTGTCTCCGGTGTAGAGTCATAGCTGTCTGTCTGTCTCCGGTGTAGAGTCATAGCTGTCTGTCTGTCTCCGGTGTAGAGTCATAGCTGTGTGTCTGTCTCCAGTGTAGAGTCATAGCTGTGTGTCTGTCTCCAGTGTAGAGTCATAGCTGTGTGTCTGTCTCCAGTGTAGAGTCATAGCTGTGTGTCTGTCTCCAGTGTAGAGTCATAGCTGTGTGTCTGTCTCCAGTGTAGAGTCAGGAGCAGGGAAGACAGAGAGTACCAAGCTGCTGCTCCAGTTCCTATCTGTGATGTCCCAGAACTCTGCCGGGACACCCCAGTCTGAGAGGAGCATCCGTGTGGAGCAGGCCATTATACAGAGCAGGTAACTGACTGATTCTACAGACACCCATGACCCGTACAGGTTTGTCTGATGGTCGGTGTGTCTCTTGTTACGTTCCCCAGCTAGAAAAACAAACATGTCGCTCAAACAGAAGAGGACATTAACAAAGAGTCACTGACAACAACGAAACAGGTGGGGTTTTAGGAGGGGTTCTGAAAGACACTCATGGGGGGTCCACTGGAAGTTGACTAGCAACAACAACTGGGACCTAAAAGACACCCAACATGAAACCTGCTACATTTACCCAAGAGGAGGAAAATTAAATTAAAACCCACACCAAACCTAAAGACAGGAAGTAAACCGAAAAGTGGAGCAAAACGTCGACCCTCCACATCTATCAAGACAACTAAAGGAGTTGACCCTCCACATCTATCAAGACAACTAAAGGAGTTGACCCTCCACATCTATCAAGACAACTAAAGGAGTCGACCCTCCACATCTATCAAGACAACTAAAGGTGTTGACCCTCCACATCTATCAAGACAACTAAAGGAGTTGACCCTCCACATCTATCAAGACAACTAAAG
>NW_024058113.1:65000-67416 GCF_016432855.1 Salvelinus namaycush
ACTCCTACACTAGAGGACAGTGATAACAGCATCCTAACCTTCCTGTAGAGACTCCTACACTAGAGGACAGTGATAACACAGCATCCTAACCTTCCTGTAGAGACTCCTACACTAGAGGACAGTGATAACAGCATCCTAACCTTCCTGTAGAGACTCCTACACTAGAGGACAGTGATAACACAGCATCCTAACCTTCCTGTAGAGACTCCTACACTAGAGGACAGTGATAACACAGCATCCTAACCTTCCTGTAGAGACTCCTACACTAGGACAGTGATAACAGCATCCTAACCTTCCCGTAGAGACTCCTACACTAGAGGACAGTGATAACACAGCACCCTAACCTTCCTGTAGAGACTCCTACACTAGGACAGTGATAACACAGTGTCCTAACCTTCCTGTAGAGACTCCTACACTAGAGGACAGTGATAACACAGCATCCTAACCTTCCTGTAGAGACTCCTACACTAGAGGACAGTGATAACACAGCATCCTAACCTTCCTGTAGAGACTCCTACACTAGGGGACAGTGATAACACAGCACCTTAACCTTCCTGTAGAGACTCCTACACTAGAGGACAGTTATAACAGCATCCTAACCTTCCTGTAGAGACTCCTACACTAGAGGACAGTGATAACACAGCATCCTAACCTTCCTGTAGAGACTCCTACACTAGGACAGTGATAACACAGCACCCTAACCTTCCTGTAGAGACTCCTACACTAGAGGACAGTGATAACACAGCATCCTAACCTTCCTGTAGAGACTCCTACACTAGAGGACAGTGATAACACAGCATCCTAACCTTCCTGTAGAGACTCCTACACTAGAGGAGAGTTATAACACAGCATCCTAACCTTCCTGTAGAGACTCCTACACTAGAGGACAGTGATAACACAGCATCCTAACCTTCCTGTAGAGACTCCTACACTAGGGGACAGTGATAACACAGCATCCTAACCTTCCTGTAGAGACTCCTACACTAGAGGACAGTGATAACACAGCATCCTAACCTTCCTGTAGAGACTCCTACACTAGAGGACAGTGATAACACAGCATCCTAACCTTCCTGTAGAGACTCCTACACTAGAGGACAGTTATAACAGAATCCTAACCTTCCTGTAGAGACTCCTACACTAGAGGACAGTAACACAGAATCCTAACCTTCCTGTAGAGACTCCTACACTAGGGGACATTGATAACACAGCATCCTAACCTTCCTGTAGAGACTCCTACACTAGAGGACAGTTATAACAGAATCCTAACCTTCCTGTAGAGACTCCTACACTAGAGGACAGTGATAACACAGCATCCTAACCTTCCTGTAGAGACTCCTACACTAGAGGACAGTGATAACACAGCATCCTAACCTTCCTGTAGAGACTCCTACACTAGGACAGTTATAACAGCATCCTAACCTTCCTGTGGAGACTCCTACACTAGGGGACAGTGATAACACAGCATCCTAACCTTCCTGTAGAGACTCCTACACTAGAGGACAGTTATAACAGAATCCTAACCTTCCTGTAAAGACTCCTACACTAGAGGACAGTTATAACACAGCATCCTAACCTTCCTGTAGAGACTCCTACACTAGAGGACAGTTATAACAGCATACTAACCTTCCTGTAGAGACTCCTACACTAGAGGACAGTTATAACAGCATCCTAACCTTCCTGTAGAGACTCCTACACTAGAGGACAGTGATAACACAGCATCCTAACCTTCCTGTGGAGACTCCTACACTAGGACAGTGATAACACAGCATCCTAACCTTCCTGTGGAGACTCCTGCACTAGGGGACAGTGATAACACAGCACCCTAACCTTCCTGTAGAGACTCCTACACTAGGACAGTGATAACACAGTGTCCTAACCTTCCTGTAGAGACTCCTACACTAGAGGACAGTGATAACACAGCATCCTAACCTTCCTGTAGAGACTCCTACACTAGGACAGTGATAACACAGCATCCTAACCTTCCTGTAGAGACTCCTACACTAGAGGACAGTGATAACACAGCATCCTAACCTTCCTGTAGAGACTCCTACACTAGAGGACAGTGATAACACAGCATCCTAACCTTCCTGTAGAGACTCCTACACTAGAGGACAGTGATAACACAGCATCCTAACCTTCCTGTAGAGACTCCTACACTAGAGGACAGTGATAACACAGCATCTAACCTTCCTGTAGAGACTCCTACACTAGAGGACTGTGATAACACAGCATCTAACCTTCCTGTAGAGACTCCTACACTAGAGGACAGTGATAACACAGCATCCTAACCTTCCTGTAGAGACTCCTACACTAGAGGACAGTGATAACACAGCATCTAACCTTCCTGTAGAGACTCCTACACTAGAGGACAGTGATAACACAGCATCTAACCTTCCTGTAGAGACTCCTACACTAG